>NC_091982.1:137990257-138190257 GCF_044704955.1 Pristiophorus japonicus | reverse complement strand
ATTAATCTACTCCACAGACCATTTAGAGTCTTCAACAACAGTAACTTGCATTTATATAGCACCGTTAACACAGTAAAATGTTCCAAGGCACTTCATAGGCATGTTACAAAAATTTGATACCTAGCCACATAGAAGATATTACGGCAGATGGCCAAAAGCTTGGTCAAAGAGGTAGAAACATAGAAACATAGAAACATAGAAAATAGGTGCAGGAGCAGGCCATTCAGCCCTTCTAGCCTGCACCGCCATTCAATGAGTTCATGGCTGAACATGAAACTTCAGTACCCCCTTCCTGCTTTCTCGCCATAACCCTTGATCCCCCGAGTAGTAAGGACTTCATCTAACTCCCTTTTGAATATATTTAGTGAATTGGCCTCAACTACTTTCTGTGGTAGAGAATTCCACAGGTTCACCACTCTCTGGGTGAAGAAGTTTCTCCTCATCTCGGTCCTAAATGGCTTACCCCTTAACCTCAGACTGTGACCCCTGGTTCTGGACTTCCCCAACATTGGGAACATTCTTCCTGCATCTAACCTGTCTAAACCCGTCAGAATTTTAAACGTTTCTATGAGGTCCCCTCTCATTCTTCTGAACTCCAGTGAATACAAGCCCAGTTGATCCAGTCTTTCTTGATAGGTCAGTCCCGCCATCCCGGGAATCAGTCTGGTGAATCTTCGCTGCACTCCCTCAATAGCAAGAATGTCCTTCCTCAAGTTAGGAGACCAAAACTGTACACAATACTCCAGGTGTGGCCTCACCAAGGCCCTGTACAACTGTAGCAACACCTCCCTGCCCCTGTATTCAAATCCCCTCGCTATGAAGGCCAACATGCCATTTGCTTTCTTAACCGCCTGCTGTACCTGCATGCTAACCTTCAATGATTGATGTACCATGACACCCAGGTCTCGTTGCACCTTCCCTTTTCCTAATCTGTCACCATTCAGATAATAGTCTGTCTCTCTGTTTTTACCACCAAAGTGGATAACCTCACATTTATCCACATTATACTTCATCTGCCATGCATTTGCCCACTCACCTAACCTATCCAAGTCACTCTGCAGCCTAATAGCATCCTCCTCGCAGCTCACACTGCCACCCAACTTAGTGTCATCCGCAAATTTGGAGATACTGCATTTAATCCCCTCGTCTAAATCATTAATGTACAATGTAAACAGCTGGGGCCCCAGCACAGAACCTTGCGGCACCCCACTAGTCACTGCCTGCCATTCTGAAAAGTACCCGTTTACTCCTACTCTTTGCTTCCTGTCTGACAACCAGTTCTCAATCCACGTCAGCACACTACCCCCAATCCCATGTGCTTTAACTTTGCACATTAATCTCTTGTGTGGGACCTTGTCGAGAGCCTTCTGAAAGTCCAAATATACCACATCAACTGGTTCTCCTTTGTCCACTTTACTGGAAACATCCTCAAAAAATTCCAGAAGATTTGTCAAGCATGATTTCCCTTTCACAAATCCATGCTGACTTGGACCTATCATGTCACCATTTTCCAGATGCATTGCTATGACATCCTTAATAATTGATTCCATCATTTTACCCACTACTGAGGTCAGGCTGACTGGTCTATAATTCCCTGTTTTCTCTCTCCCTCCTTTTTTAAAAAGTGGGGTTACATTGGCTACCCTCCACTCCATAGGAACTGATCCAGAGTCAATGGAATGTTGGAAAATGACTGTCAATGCATCTGCTATTTCCAAGGCCACCTCCTTAAGTACTCTGGGATGCAGTCCATCAGGCCCTGGGGATTTATCGGCCTTCAATTCCATCAATTTCCCCAACACAATTTCCCGACTAATAAAGATTTCCTTCAGTTCCCCCTCCTTACTAGACCCTCTGACCCCTTTTATATCCGGAAGGTTGTTTGTATCCTCCTTAGTGAATACCGAACCAAAGTACTTGTTCAATTGGTCTGCCATTTCTTTGTTCCCCGTTATGACTTCCCCTGATTCTGACTGCAGGGGACCTACGTTTGTCTTTACTAACCTTTTTCTCTTTACATACCTATAGAAACTTTTGCAATCCATCTTAATGTTCCCTGCAAGCTTCTTCTCGTACTCCATTTTCCCTGCCCTAATCAAACCCTTTGTCCTCCTCTGCTGAGTTCTAAATTTCTCCCAGTCCCCAGGTTCGCTGCTATTTCTGGCCAATTTGTATGCCACTTCCTTGGCTTTAATACTATCCCTGATTTCCCTAGATAGCCACGGTTGAGCCACCTTCCCTTTTTTATTTTTACGCCAGACAGGAATGTACAATTGTTGTAATTCATCCATGCGGTCTCTAAATGTCTGCCATTGCCCATCCACAGTCAACCCCCTAAGTATCATTCGCCAATCTATCCTAGCCAATTCACGCCCCATACCTTCAAAGTTACCCTTCTTTAAGTTCTGGTAGGTTTTAAGGAGCGTCTTGAAGGAGGAAAGAGAGGTAGAGAGGCGGAGAGGTTTAGGCAGGAAGTTCCAGAGCTTGGGGCCTCCGCAGCTGAAGTCACGGCCACCGATGGTTGAGCGATTTTAATCAGGGCTGCTCAGGAGGGCAGAATTAGAGGAGCGCAGACATCTCTGGGGGTTGTGGGGCTGGAGGAGATTACAGAGATAGGGAGGGGCAAGGGCCATCCATGGAGGGATTTGTAAACGAGGATGAGAATTTTGAAATTGAGGCGTTGCTTAATCAGGAGCCAATGTAGGTCAGCAAGCACAGGGGTGATGGGTGAGCGGGACTTGGTGTGAGTTAGGACACGGGCTGCCGAGTTTTGGATCACCTCAAGTTTATGTAGCGTAGCATGTGGGAGGCTAGCCAGGAGTGCGTTGGAATAATCAAGTCTTGAGGTAACAAAGGCATGGATGAGGGCTTCAGCAGCAGATGAGCTGAGACAGGGATGGAGACGAGCGATGTTACAGAGGTGGAAATAGGCGGTTTTAGTTATGCTGCAGATATGTGACCGGAAGCTCATTTCAGGGTCAAATATGACACTTAGGTTGTGAACAGTCTGGTTCAGCCTTAGACAGATGCTAGGGAGAGGGATGGAGTCAGTGGTTAGGGAACGCAGTTTTTGGCGGGGACCAAAGACAATGGCTTCGGTCTTTCCAATATTTAACTGGAGAAAATTTCTGCTCATCTAGTACTGGATGTCGGACAAGCAGTCTGACAATTGAGAGACCATGGAGGGGTCGAGAGAAGTGGTGGTGAGGTAGAGTTGGGAGTCATCAGCGTACATGTGGAAACTGATGCCATGTTTCTGGATGATATCGCCAAGGGGCAGCATATAGATGAGAAATAAGACGGGGCCAAGGATAGATCCTTGGGGCACACCAGATATAATGATGTGGGGGCAGGAAGAGAAGCCATTGCAAGTGATTCTCTGACTACGATTCGCTCGATAAGAATGGAACCAGGCGAATGTAGTCCCACCCAGCTGGACAGCACCCAGCTTCACCCTAAAACTCCGACAATAGGACTAGAGGACATGAGTACAATATTCACAAGCCTCAAGCAAGATTCAAGATTAGTAAGGTAAGTATTTTCTCCAAAGGATAGTTGACATGGGGAAGAGACACAGAGAGGATGGTTGAGTCAGGATTTGTTGCAGCAGAGCTTGGTCTCCAGTCGTCTTGGTTAACCCTTGCCACTGAATCAAGACCTAGCTCTGTCAAGCCCGTGTGGTAGCTGATACGTCCTTACTATACAGTATAAATGCACACGAGGCCCAAGCTTGAGAGAAGGTCAGTCTGTGACCTGTCCTTTATTCCATAGCACTCAAGTGATGGAAGTGGGTGGAGCTTGCCCTTTTATATCTGAAGGTCCAGGTTAGGAGTGTCTCCCACAAGTTCACCACCTAGTGGTCATTGTTCTCACAGTGTACAACTTGGGTCAGATTGTACATGGGTAACAATGCTGGTTGAATACATAACCGGGTTTTGAGCGTCCTTTTCATTAGCAGTTCTGCGGGTGGAACCCCTGTGAGCGAGTGTGGTCGGGATCTGTAGGCCAACAGGAGGCGTGATAAGCGGTGTTGTAGGGAACCCCCTTGGATTCTGAGCATCCCTGTTTGATTATCTGCACTGCTCGTTCTGCCTGGCCGTTTGAGGCCGGCTTGAATGGTGCCGTTCTAACATGGTTAATTCCATTGCCTGCTATGAAGGCCTGGAATTCAGTGTTTGTGAAGCACGGGCTATTGTCGCTGACCAAGATGTCCGGTAGACCGTGGGCGGCGAACATTGCCCGTAGCCGAGGATGTGCTTAAATTTAAAATGTCACACTCGATCCATTTGGAGTAGGTGTCTACTATAACCAAAAACATTTTTCCCATGAAAGGACCTGCGTAGTCCACATGGATGCGTGACCAAGGCTTGGCGGGCCATGGCCAGGGGCTAAGGAGGGCTTCCCTGGGCACATTGCCCAGCTGGGCACACGTGTTGCACCTGCGAACACAAAGTTCCAGATCAGCATCTATCCCTGGCCACCAAACGTGTGACCTGGCAATTGCCTTCATCATGACAATGCCCGGGTGCTCATTGTGGAGTTCTCTGATGAACACCTCTCTGCCCATCTGGGGCATGACTACGCGGTTTCCCCACAGTAGGCAATCGGCCTGAATCGAGAGTTCATCCCTGCGCCTGTGAAACGGTTTAAATTCCTCAGGGCATGCCCTGTACGTGGCTGCCCAGTCCCCATTCAGGACACATTTCTTGACTAGAGACAATAGCAGGTCTCTATTTGTCCAGACTTTAATCTGGCGGGCTGTCACGGGTGAGCCTTCGCTTCCGAAAGCTTCAAAAGCCATGACCATCTCAGCAGCATGCTCGATAGCCCCCTCAGTGGTGACTAGTGGGAGCCTGCTGAGTGCATCGGCGCAGTTTTCGGTGCCCGGTCTGTGCCGAATTGTGTAGTCATAGGCGGTTAACGTGAGTGCCCACCTCTGTATGCAGGCCTATGCATTTGCATTTATGGCCTTTTTGTCGGCCAAAAGGGACGTTAGGGGTTTGTGATCTGTCTCCAGCTAAATTTCCTGCCAAACAGGTACTGGTGCATGAACTGTATACGTGCTCCACATGAACGCGCTGAACTTCAGCTTCCAGCAATTTCCCCCAGCATTCATTTCTGCAATTTCTGCAGGTATTTTGCTCATCTCTGCAAACTCCGGCTGAGTGTGTGCCTCCACGCCTCCAACATGAGCTGCTTTTTGAAACAAAAGGTCCCTTGCCAGTCGATCGTCCCTGACTGCCCCTGTTCTTGAGTGCGCCATTAACAGGTGTTGATGGCCCCATTACTGGTCGCATTGTCCCTTGTAATGGCGTGAATTGCCGTTCAGCTTGCCATTGTCTCTGTCGAACTCCCCCTCTGGGTTCGACTATATGTTGGGGCATGCCCGACTGCCCTTGTCTGCCTGGAGAACTGTGTGCTGCTTTAACAATGTTGAATCTCTGTCCCAACCATTCCTTAACACAGTACCTCTCGTCTGTTCTGCTCGTAGCCATGCTCGCGTGGTTGAAATTCCAGTTTCCCGTCGCCATTGATACGTCCTTACTACACAGTATAAATGCACACGAGGCCCAAGCTTGAGAGAAGATCAGTCTGTGACCTGTCCTTTATTCCTTATCACTCAAGTGATGGAAGTGGGTGGAGCTTCCCCTTTTATATCTGAAGGTCCAGGTTAGGAGTGTCTCCCACAAGTTCACCACCTAGTGGTCATTGTTCTCACAGTGTACAACTTGGGTCAGATTATTCATGGGTTACAATGCTGGTTGAATACATGACAGTCACCGGTGTGCAACGGCCACCCCACGTTAAAAGAATCAACGCACAGGCATCTTCCACCCTTCAATCTGTAGTTCGGAACCTAGAATGTCAGGTCCCTCATTGAAACACCTGTGAACTCATCCCTTTTTGGTGTGGAAGCAGGTCATCCTTGATACTGCCTGATACTATGGATCAATATCTACTCCGTAGGGGGCTTGAGGAGCGTAGAGATATTTAACATCACTGCTTGTTTCTTCAGGGGAGGGGAATGACAGGCGATGAGGGAGGGATTCCCATGATGGAATTATGGCACGTGAGAGTGGATGGGGCAGGTTTGATGGGCTGAAAGGACTTTCCTAGCTTCATACTTTCCTGTGTCCTTATGCATTGATTTCATCTTCTCAGGGAAAGTTCTGGATAAATACTCCTTGATTCCCAAAAATAATTGCGTTTATAAAAAAGAATATCCACCTGTTGCTAGTTGAGTAATTGTGATGCGACTATCTGATCACATGGAGCGCTTATCAGCGACATGGACTGGTTGGGCTGAATGTTTCTGCTTTCTAACTTCGGTCTATCCCCACATCTTCACCTCCTCCTCCACAAACGTTCTGCCCATTCTCTCCAGTCTTCCCTTCTTCCTGCAGTCTTTACAAATCCGAGCTCCTGTGTCGTCCTGCCACTAGATCTTCGGTTGCCACCTCTTCTCTCTGACTCTTTCTGATCACGATTGTGCTCTGCACTATGGTCTTAACTCAACAACTCTTGCCCTTTGTTAAACTGCCCCGCTACAACAGGAGATGGCTTTACATCCGCGAATACACAGCATCATTGTGGGTGAGCGAGTGGTACTGGGAAAGGGCTGGCAGGGAGCAGCTCTGCCTGATGCTCGTGTCCCATGGAGGTGGCAGGGGGAGGGGAGGACATAAAAGGAATGAGGCTGGACGATGAATGGGAGAAAAGAGCAAAGGTCCGAGAGTAGAGTCAACAATACATTTAAAGGAAGTTTGGTCAGTACATGGGAGAAAGGAAGATGTGATGGGCTGTGATGGTTGGGTGGGAGGAGGCTCGTGTGGAGCATTGACCAGTCAGGCCCAATGGTCTGTTTGTGTGTGTAAATTCCGTGTAATTCTATGTAATGTGCAGAACTCACAGCCATTTGCACAGCTCCTGTATTAGTGGTACATTGATATACGGAAATTTTATTTTTTGTTCTTTTTGTGAGTTTTATAGCGACTTGCATACCTTGAGAATAACACTAAATCGAGTGTGCTGGTGTTATTGACAGAGTGAATCCTCCTTCATTCCCCCTCTCTCCCCTCCCCTCAGCCCCCCGCTCTTCTTTCCCTCTCTCCCCTCCCCCTCTCTCCCTCATTTCCTCTCTCTGTCTCCCCCTCCCTCTCTCCCTCATTCTCTCTCTCTGACCCCCCTCGCCTCCTCTCTCTCCTCTCCCCTTCCTCTCTCTCCCCCTCCCTCTCTCTCTCCTTCTCCTCCATCTCTCTCCCCATCCCTCCCCCTCCCACTCTCTTTCCTCCCTCTCCCTCTCCTCCATCTCGCTCCCCATCCCTCCACCTCCCTCTCCCCAACCCTCCCCCTCCCTCTTCACCCTCTCCCCATCTCTCCCCCCCCTCTCTCTCTCCCTCTCCCTCTCCACTGTCTCTCTTCCCATCCCTCCCCCTCCCTCTTCACCTTCTCCCCATCTCTCCCCCTCCCTCTCTCTCCCTCTCCCTCTCCTCCGTCTCTCTCCCCCTCCCTCTTCACCCTCTCCCCATCCCTCCCCCTCCCTCTCCCTCTCCTCCATCTCTCTTCCCATCCCTCTCTCTCCCCTGTCTCTCTTTCCCTCATTCCCTCTCTCCCCAACCTCTCTCTCCTCTCACGTTCTCCCTCATTTCCTCTTTTCCTCCCTCTCTCCCTGCGGAGCTTGGTGCAGCCATAATCAACCGCTATGACAGTGTCTGGGGGTCAGATGGAGCAACCCTGTCTCCACTATGTGTAGTTACCCATCGAGATGAGAACACCTGTCTATCAAAGACCTTATTGGGACAAGAGCTGGTGACTGAATATTGCTCCTGCTGTGGCTAGTTCAGCTGTTCCTATTTAGTGATGTACAAGCCATCTGGAAAGCCCCAATTCCCCCTTCCTCCATCCCTCTCCCCCACCGCCCCCCACAATTGTACAGTGTCTGCAACAAGGTATGAGAGCGACTTTCAATGGCACCCGGTGCTCTGAAAAATCGAGAAAGTCGCCTTTGTAAAGAAGGTAATCAATCTGTAAAACCTGCAACAAAAAACGATTAGAAATAATTTCAGCGAAGAAATGTGTCTGGAAATAGGTGCGTGCAGCAATCATTAACCCAGTTAGTTCATTCATTAGTTTAGAATTACAGGACAAAGAAGGAAGAAGGTGCCATTGCTATGGCAACAAGGCCTGCGTGTAAAAATTATCATATCGAGCCTGATCACAACGACAGAACAAATGGCCAGCAGACTGAGTCTTTCTAAGTGCCACTCGTTTAGCAGGATGTATATTTGTGTTTGGTGATGAATGCGATGAGGATTCTGTGAATTGGTTTCTCAAATGCTTGGTCCTTGATTTTTGTCTGAAATTTTTATGAAGAATAATTAGCAGCTGACAGTGGATGGAAAGTGAGAGTTGTATTATGGGATGGAGAAAGGACACATTAGGCGAGAAGAGGGACACAGTGAGGAACTGAAAGCGAGTGGACAGGTACACAATGCAATCAAAAGGCAACGTTGGCCTTTATCTGGAAGGGGCTGGGATACAAAGGACAGGAAGTGATGCTTCAGTTGTACCAAGCCTCGGTCAGACCCCACCTTGAGCACTGTTCTCAGTCCTGGGCCCTGCACCTCAGGAAGGATAGATCGGTCTTGGAGGGGGGGGGCAGCGCAGGTTCACCCGAATTATACTGGGGCCCAGAAGAGGCGAGGGCCCAGGGGCAGCACGGACCAGCCCACACTGCGATATGTGTGCGCACTAGGTCCGTGCAGCAGAGCAGGTCTCCAGTCGTCTCGGATAATCCTTGCCACTTGCCAAGACCTAGCTCTGTCAAGCCCGTGTGGTGACTGGTGTGCAACGGCCACCACACGTTAAAAAAATCCACACACAGGCATCTTCCACCCTTCAATTGGAGTTCAGGACTTTATTGAAACATCTGTGAACTCATCCCTTTTGGTGTGGAAGCAAGTCATCCTCGTTCAAGGGACCGCCTATGATGATGACCGGGGCTTAGGGGGTTAAATTATGAGGAGAGGTTGTGCAAACTTGGCTTGTATTCCCTGGAGTTTAGGGGTGATCTGATCGAGATATTAAAAATATTAAAAGCATTTGATTGGATAGCTACAGGGAAACTATTTCCTCCGGAACGATGTGACAGAGGGACCCACGTATTTAAGGTCCATTACCGTCTGTAAGAGGGAGTACTGGGGCGCTCAGGCCTTTCCGACCGGGGGGCAGGCGGATGGGCCAACCCATGCGGACATGCCGCAGGGCCGGGGGAAACGCTATTGCCCTCCATCGGGCATGCGCCGACCCCTCACCGCCCGGGAGCGGAGCTGCCGCCGCTCGGTGCCCCCGGTTAGCTCTCCCCGGCAGGAAACTGCCAGTGGCTGAGCGGTGAGTCTGCCCTTAACGGGGAGGGTACTCCGCCACAGCCGCCATTTTAGTTTCATTGTTGGCCGACGGGCAGCCCATCACCCCTTCATGGGTACTGGGGCGCTGGCCCAGGCCAAAGCCCTCCCTGGGGACCCAGTGGTACCAATAAAGTGGCTGCACAGCTTGCAGCGGCCCTCCCCGTAACTGAAGGGGAGGGACAATGCTAGGCGTCAGCGCGACGCGGCACATCCACGTCACGCTGACATCATCAGTGTCGCGCTGATGACACTGCCCGCCTTCCCCTCCACTCCCAACCCACTCCCGCCCGGACAAATGAAAACATTTCAAGAGGCCAATTTTTTCACCCCATGGATTATTTCGAAAGGTTGAGCGGAGGGAAATTTCTGCCCCGTAATCTTAAAATTAGAGCACGGCCTTTCAGGAGGGAGATCATACATAAGTACATAAGGGTGGTGGAAATTAGGAACTCGCTTCGCAAAAGGCTGTTGATTCTGGGGACAGTTGCAGCTTTCAAGGCTGAGCAAGAGGTTTTTGTTAGGTGCTATGGAGGTAAAGGGAAAGTGCAGCTGAGGTGCAGATCAGCCTTGATCTGATTGAGCGGCGGTGCAGGCTCGAGGGGCTGAGTTCCCAACCATTCCCAGTGACATTCCCTCGCAAGTTCTCACAGCCTGACACCAGTTGCTGAGGCTGGCCTGGTTTGCAGCAACCTTGATCCAGAGTCCGGAATTAGACCCACTGGATCCTGGCCAGTTCCCCACCCAGTACCCAATCTTTGTTTACTGCTCAGCACCTCATTGAGTGCGATATCACTGATAATGCCCAGAGATAAGCCCTGTGTGTTTCGGGCTGTGATCCACGCTGATAAAGGGAAGTCGAGGGCCATTCTAGACAGAAGTTATTGATCCCAGCTCCACTCCAGAGCAATCCCTGTCCCATGCTTTGTACTGTATTAAAATCATATTAAGTGGTACTGCAAACCAGAGGAATTCGATAAATAATAATTTTATTATTCTTTAGAAGATTTCAATACACTTTTTATTACATAAGTGAAGAGTGAGTTTTAGCAGAGTTACAGTCATGCAGGATGCACAATAATTCAACCCACAATCAAACATCAAATATACCTTTGTTGCAAATGATTTTGATCACTAGTGGCACACAAAACAAGGTAAGCAAACAGGAACCCTGCAACTGTGTGTGTCCCTCCCCCAGTCTTACTGTGTGCCTCCTTCTCCCCACGTGGTTTACCTAGTCTCTCTCTCTCTCCCGTCTCGCTCTCTCTCTTTCTCCCCCCAATCTCTCTCTCTCTCTCCTCTCCCCAGTCTCCCTCTCTCTCCCGTCTCTCTCTCTCTCTCTCCCCCCTCAGTCTCTCTCTCTCTCTCTCCTGTCTCTCCCTCTCTCTCCCCCAATCTCTCTCTCTCTCTCTCTCTCCCCCCTCCCCAGTCTCTCTCTCTCTCTCTCTCTCTCTCTCTCCCCCAGTCTCTCTCTCTCCCCACCCAGTCTCTCTCTCTCTCTCCCGTCTCACTCTCTCTTTCTCTCTCTCCCAGTCTCTCTCCCCAGTCTCTCGCTCTCTCTCCTCCCCAGTCTTCCTCTCTCTCCCCAGTCTCTCTCTCTCCTCCCGTCTCGCTCTCTCTCTCTCTCTCTCTCTCTCTCCCCAGTCTCTCTCTCTCTCCCCAGTGCCTCTCTCTCTCTCCCTCCAATCTCTCTCTCTCTCCCCAGTCTCTCTCTCCCCAGTCTCTCTCTCCCTCTCTCTTGCACTCTCTCTCCCCAGTGTCTCTCTTTCTCTCTCCCCCCAGACTTTCTCTCCCCAGGTTCTCTCTCTCTCTCCTCCCCAGTGTCTCTCTCTCTCTTTCTCTCCCCAGTCTCTCTCTCTCTCTCTCTCTCTCTCCCCCCCACCCCCGTCTCTCTCTCTCTCTCCTCTCCAGTGTCTCTCTCTCCTCCCCAGGTTCTCTCTCTCTCTCTCCCCCCAGTCTCTCTCTCTCTCTCTTCCCCCAGTCTCTCTCTCTCCTCAGTTTCTCTCTCTCTCAGTCCCCCCCTCTCCCAGCAGTCTCTCTCTCTCTCCCAAGTCTCTCTACCTCTCTCCCCCCTCCCCAGTGTCTCTCTCCCCTCCCCAGCATTTGTCTCTCTCTCTCCCCCCTCCTCAGTAGCTGTCTATCTTTACCCCAGGATAATTGATGTGTATCGATCTGTTTTCCTGTCTGAGCACAGAGTTTCATGTGTGGCAAATGATGCCTTTTGAGGCTGTGCGTGTTTGAGTATTTTTTTGGCGAACATGTCAGCACGAGGAAACTATTACAGAAAATCAAGATAGCCCCCTTGGCTGGCTTCCCGACCCACAAAGTTAATATCCACGCTGGCCTTGTCTAACTCAGGATCCAAGCTGGGCTTGGAAGTACAAAGACTGTGCACAGGGCTGAGAGAATGCAAAGTTATGTGTTACAGATGTTCTAATTGATAGGATTGTTTTGATAGGAAACAGTGATAGATCTGATTCAGCGCCATCTCACACTGCCTGCGGGACTCACTCCAGCTGTATTCTTTTATATTTCTTTGGGCGAGGGCCGCGGTTACAAAGAAACATGCTCTAGAGGCCTCCCTCCTGCCTTGTGTTTGGAAAGTTAGCCTATTGTAAGTAAACAGGACAAAACAAAAAGCGGATGTGGAGCCCAATGCCCTGAGTAACTCCACCTTCCGGACAGCCACTTAATGTGCTTCAAGTCCTTCCCAGGCTGTTTCAAGTTGCTTATGTTTACCTTGACTATCTTGCCATTGCTGGCTGTCAATACCCTTTGAGCAGCTCTGTGTGTGTGGGACGGAGTCTGCTTCCACCGTTTGCTCTGTTGCTGGCAGAAGTGTTTCAAGGTGGTCCGTTCGGCCCAACAGATCCATGCTGGTGTTTAAGTTCCATGTGAGCCCCTCTTCATCTCGCCCTATCAGCATATCCCTTCTAATCCTTTCTCACTCATGTGCTTATCTAACATCCCCTTAAATGCATTGATACTATTCGCCTCAACCACTCCCTGTGGCAGCGGGTTCCACATTCTCACCGCTCTCTGGGTAAAGAAGTTTCTCCTGAATTCCCTGTTGGATTTATTAGTGACTATCTCATATTTATGACCCCTAGTTTTACTCTCCCTCAGAGTGGAAACATCTTCTTTACATCTACCCTACCTACTATTGCGACTCTGGTAACCTGCTCCATGTGTGGCAGTCGTGTTTACCAAGTGTCAAGAGCAGGCTGGCTTGCAGCATAGTATGGGTGTCGTGACCAGGGTGAGAGGAGAATGCCCCCCTCCTCAACCCTCATATTCTTCCTTTCCTCTCTTGACTGCAGAGTCTCTTGCTTCGCTATTGGCCATGGTAGCTGGTCCCAGTGAGCAGTCTTTAAGATAGAGAGAGGTGGTGTGAGCTGGTTAGAAAGGGGCGGAGTAGACTGCGCCTTGGCCATTAAGTAGCGCCTGCGCGGAGTGCGATAATGAGAGTGGATCCGCGAGCTAAGATGGAGTGAGTGATGTTCCCTGCCATGCCTTGCTCTCTCTGCTCTGACCAGCTGATGTTAATACCTGGGCAGCGATGAGGAAAATGATCCTGTTGAACGAAGGCCTCTCCAGTATTCATGGACTGTGCCCGACGTTTCCTGCAGCCTATAGGTTTTGTTAATTTACATATGCTTTGTGCTGATTGTTTCCTGCGTTTCCTGTATGCCACACGAATGAAAACGCTCCAAGCAAGGTATGAAATTGTTTGGATATGTCACTGACTGCAGGAGAGAAACACCTTAGTCACAGATGGTGTACCTCACTGAACCTCAAAGGCTAGCCACAATGAGCTAAAGATTTGCATTTATGTAGAGTCTCAGGATATCCCAAAGAACTTTACAGCCAATGAAATACTTCTAAAGTGCAGTCGCTGTTGTAATGTAGGGGACACAGCAGCCAATATGCACACAGCAAGCTCCCACAAACAGCAATGTGATAATGACCAGATTATCTGTTTTTTCGTGATACTGATTGAGGGATAAATATTGGCCCAGGACACCGGGGATAACTCCCCTGCTTTACTTCACATAGTGCTGTGGGTCTTTTTTTACATCTATCTGAGAGTGCAGACGGGGCCTCAGTTTAACGTCGCATCCGAATAGCGGCAGCTCTGACAGTGCAGCACTCCCTCAGAACTGCCCCTCCGACAGTGCAGCACTCCCTCAGTACTGCCCCTCTGACAGTGTAGTGCTCCCTCAGTACTGCCCCTCCGACAGTGCAGCATTCCCTCAGTACTGCCCCTCCAATAGTGCGGCACTCCCTCAGTACTGCCCCTCCGACAGTGCAGCATTCCCTCAGTACTGCACCTCCGACAGTGCAGCACTCCTTCAGTACTGCCCCTCTGACAGTGCGACGCTCCCTCAGTACTGCCCCTCCGACTGTGACATTCCCTCAGTACTGCCCCTCCGACAGTGCGGCGTTCCCTCAGTACTGCCCCTCTGATAGTGTGACGTTCCCTCAGTACTGCACCTCCGACAGTGCAGCACTCCCTCAGTACTGCCCCTCTGACAGTGCGACGCTCCCTCAGTACTGCCCCTCCGACTGTGACATTCCCTCAGTACTGCCCCTCCGACAGTGCGGCGTTCCCTCAGTACTGCCCCTCTGATAGTGTGACGTTCCCTCAGTACTGCACCTCCGACAGTGCAGCACTCCCTCAGTACTGCCCCTCTGACAGTGCGACGTTCCCTCAGTACTCCCCTCCGACAGTGCAGCACTCCCTCAGTACTGCCCCTCCGACAGTGCAGCACTCCCTCAGTACTGCCCTTCCGACAGTGCGGCGCTCCCTCAGTCTCTGGAGTGGGGCTTGATGCGAGAGTGCTCTCCACTGAGCCACGGCTGAAACCGAATGGCTCGCTCGTACTCAGTCCCTCTTTGCTCTCACTGTATTCAGAGTTAAGAACAACCAATTTCCTTTTTATTCGCTGGCCTTACATCAAGTACTCGAGCTTTTGGATCTAAAATAAACCCTGTGTTAAAATACATCTTATCAAAGCTCAACAATAGCGCTGTTTGTGCTTAAACTTCACAATTACTGGTCCACTCAGTTTGGAACCGGTCAGGAAGTCCCCAGAGTGTGCAGCCGTTCCCTGAAGCTACCTTTGTTAGCTCAGCTGCTGCCATCTTAATATCTCCAGTTCATATTTCATGTTTAATATAGAATTACTTTTATTCTCTCTCTTTCTCTCAGTGCACGTCTGACTTTGCAACCTAGAAAATGAATTGAACTGTTCCTGTTTGTCGCTTGTAATTTACTCAGTTCCCTCTGCATATCTGATGCTGATATGCGTCAAAGAGTAGCCTTGCTCTGTGAGGTATCCGTGAAAGAATGAAACCTGGCTTTTTTGGATCGTGCCACTGGTGTTCGTACTTTCTCTCCGGCTTTTATTATCAGATTAACAAACCTCTGGAACTGATCAAAAATTCAAACTCCTGCTTTAAGAGTCCCCCGGTCTAAGAATATAAGAATTAGAAACAGGAGTAAGCCACTCGGCAACTCGAGCCTGCTCTGCCATTCAATGGGATCATGGCTGATCTTCGACCCAAACTCCAGTTTCCTGCACTATACCCATATTCCTTGATTCATTTAATATCCAAAAATCTATCGATCTCTGTCTTGACTCTACGCAAAGACTGAGCCGCCACAGCCCTCTGGGGCAGAGAATTCCAGAGATTCCCCACCCTCTGAGTGAAGAAGTTTCTCCTCATCTCAGTCCTAAATGGCCGACCCCTTATTCTGAGACTGTGACCTCTGGTTCTAGACTCCTCAGCCAGAGGAAACATCCTCCCTGCATCTACCCTGTCAAGCCCTGTCAGAATTCTCTCTCTTATCCACCCGTAACTCTACCAGTTGTCTCAGTGTGTTTGGGAAGGGGGGCTGAATATTAACAAGGTATCATTTAGGGCTCCTTCTTTTGCTTGCTCTCTGTGTAAAAGGGAGGGACAAAGAAATTAACATTCACTCTACGGGTGTGGAATAATTAGGACCTTCAATGTGTAATGTGTCTCACGGGCCTAATTGTGGCGCGATCACATCCATCCACTGATATCTCTTTGTCTCTCCAATCTTAAGAGCAGAAGGCTGGATATGAAGTGCTGCACATTGAATAACCTCCAATTATAGAGAGAGTAATGCAGGAAAGGGCCCAGGTTTCTGTCCCACTTAGTGACATTCAGTGAGTACGGAACACTGATTCTCTTTTACACTGCATATTTGACTGCGAAGTTTTGCCTAATCAGTCCATATTTTGCCATCTGTTCTGTCTGGATCACTGCCTGATACAAGACAGACTCTCCGTTTGCCAATATAGTAAATGACAAATCCAACATAAAAGCCAATTTAGAAGCCAGCGCTAAATACTCTCAATCTTTTACCCCCAAAATGAACGAATGAATTTAAAATCGATATTCATTCTCGGGATGTGGGCATCGCTGACAAGACCGGCATTTATTGCCCATCCCCAGTTGCCCGAGGGCTGCCACCCCATCTCCCGGATTCTCCCGGAATACACAACTCGTACTTACCCACCTCGGCCCCCTACAGAGAGTCGTGCGAGGAAGTGATCGCTACTGGTGGCAAGCTTTCCTCAGTTCAAAGGTCAATAGGTGTTGAACTTGGAATACTGATTGCTCTACGGCATGCTGAGTGCCTTTTGAATACTGATAATGTTATGGTTGGAAAGGTTAATTGGCTTTTACCCATGGATTATACTGTATGCAAGAATAGTTTAACAAATGGACTTGGGGAAATAGCACATTGCCATTCTTAACACTTCAAAAAATGTGTGACTTAAAGCTTCAAGATCAGAATGTGTTTCTACTATATTTGTGTCACAGCTGCTGTAATTTTATAACAGTAATGTATGCACTGAGTACGCTCACAGGTTTGTGGAGCTGTTGAGTTGTGAGTGGCTTAGCCAGTCACGTGATGTTCACAAGACTCAATAAAACCCCAGCCAGTTGGGTTCGGGGGATCCATGATGAGGCAGGTGGTTGTGAGCCTGGTGGATGAACTGGTAATGTGTAGTGTGATTGTTAAACCTTTGCTAATAAACCAACTAGTTCTTTGTAGCAATGTGTTGCTATGAATTCTTAAGCAAAGAACCCATGAAGCAAATACATTACAATAACCATTAATAAACTTCCGAGTGATGGTAGCATTAGGTTTCCTGGCCCTCCATGAAACCTGCCTCAACAGTTGGTAATATGAATTTAGTATCCTCTTCATTTTATTGTTATCACCGTTCTCTGGAGTGACGAGATAATCAGTAACTGCTAGGATCATTTTCAGAGAAAGGAGTCAGAAAGAAAATCAGTCATGAATAAATCCCTAGGTGCAACAGAAGCTGGGAACTTAGTAACTCCGTCTCCTCCTATCAAACTGTACAGGGCTTTGGTCAGACCGCACCTTAAGTTCTCTGTCACTGAGACCTGAGAGACATTCAAACAGTGGAGGCAGAGCGGAGAGAGAGAGAGAAGCCACGAGTCTGAAGCCCAGTGTCAGAGTCTGAGTGAGGAGGAAAGACTGGAGAGACTCGGGCTTTTCAGCCTGGAAAGGAGGTGTCGACAACCATCGATACTGCTCTAAATCATCATCATAGGCAGTCCCTCGGAATCGAGGAAGACTTGCTTCCACTCTAAAAGTGAGTTCTTAGGTGACTGAACAGTCCAATACGGGAATTACAGTCCCTGTCACAGGTAGGTCAGGGGTGGGTGGGACTGGTTTGCCGCACGCTCTTTCCGCTGCCTGCGCTTGTTTTCTGCATGCTCTCAGCGACGAGACTCGAGGTGCTCAGCGCCCTCCAGGATGCACTTCCTCCACTTAGAGCGGTTTTTGGCCAGGGACTCCCAGGTGTCGGTGGGGATATTGCATTTTATTAAGGAGGCTTTGAGAGTTTCCTTGAAACATTTTCTCTGCCCACCTTGGGCTCGCTTGCCATGAAGGAGTTCCGAGCAGAGCACTTGCTTTGGGAGTCTCGTGTCAGGCATGCGGACAATGTGGCCTGTCCAGCGGAGCTGGTCGAGTATGGTCAGTGCTTCGATGCTGGGGATGTTGGCCTGATCGAGGATGCTAACGTTGGTGCGTCTGTCCTCCCAGGCTCTAAATTAACTGTGAGAATAGAAAAAGGTTCAAACTAGTAAAGGAGATGTTGGGACTCATATCAGGAAGTAGGTCTTCGCAGAAAGTGATCAACGTTTAGAATATGCAGGGCGGTGGAGGGTAAACCACAGAATCCTTTAAGAGACAAGTAGATGCAGCAGTGGAGGGAGTGCAGGATGATTCAGAATTAAGCTGGGCCAAATGGTCCCCCTCATTCATAAGGATATTGTGAATTGAAAAGGGACACATTAAGAAAAAAAAGCCACGAAGAAATGGGGAAAAGTAACATCTGAGGAATCGCCCCTTTCCGCGCTCAGTGACATACGTGTGCAGGCAGATGCAGCAAGTTATGAAGTTGAATGGCTCTCAGAACTGTGGGGATTAGGAGCCCATGTGTCCCTCTCGTGCTGATTCAACAGGGAAGTCGGAGCTGCCGATTTGACAGGTGGTGAATAACCTTTGTTCTTTGCATGTCTGATTGGGCTCAGTTTAAGCTGTTCTGGCATTAATATTTAATTGTTTTAATAATTAATTTAATTTGTGCCTAAGCCTGTGTTTCCCCTCCAGACAGCTAAGCCATGGTGTGATGGACATGTCCCCAATGGCTTGGTGGCTCGGGTCTGTAGAAGTGTTTGACTCCCAATCAGAAGGTTGTGACTTTGACGCCCCAGAGCTGCCTGACACGCTAACTCATTTATTTTGGTTGAGTGAGTTCCATTCGCTCTTGGCTGGGCTGCCTAATTAAGCAACACAAGGAGATGAGGCATTTTATCTCAATAAAGGGGGAGGGGGAACAGGGAAGGCCAAAGCTGACACAACAAATCACTGCAATTCCCACAGGTTGAAGATGAATTGACATTAACAGCTGTCCCAGCATAGTCCGTGGCTCGATTCACCCTGATTTCCTTCCTACTCCTGCTCGGTTGGATGGTGGGACAATAGGATAAAAAATACGGAAGTAAAATATAAAATAAAGGTTAAAACCCCAAGAGAAAGTGAGGCGATGTGACCGGTAGCCAGGGCAATTTGATGGGTGTTCAAGAGGAGACATTGGCTTGGAGGGTGGGCAAATCTGTATATTTTTCAGTCTTGTGATGGTCTGAATTGTGGCCAGAGGCAACCAGTCCAAAGGACAAGTTTGGCCCCGACTTATTTCAAATTCAGTAAACTTAAATTGCAAGGAAACTGGGGAGGAAAGGCCTTGAGTGCTGAAAGCTGTACGCAACAAGCTTGCAAACATATATCACTTTGGCACAGAAACAGCAGCCATGATACTGGGCCAGTCTGAACCACCAACTAAGCCTAAAGCTATCAGTCACTTTATAGCACTGCAGTCTTCTGATTGAATTAGGAGAGAATATTAATGCAGCAAAATCTGGTTTGTTGAACAGTAATTATGAGACCTGCTGTTAGGTTTCCCTCTAGTCGCTCAGTGTCCTGCCCAGTGTAAACCAGGAGGCATAAATGCCAACCCAGGAACTAGCAAAAGCCAACCCACCAATTCCCCCAAAAATAATCTGACAATTCGAGAACAACCCTGACATGCGAGACCAGGTCATTACTTGGGCTCTGTATCTCAAACTGTCACTGTACACCACATGTCTTCACTCTTTGTGTCAGCTGTGGGTAGCACCCTCACCCCTGAGTCAGAAGGTTGTGGGTTCAAATCCCACTCCAGGAACACTGAACACTGAACAAAATCTAGGCTGACACTCCAGTGCAGTGGTGAGAGAGTGCTGCACTGTTGGAGGTGCCATCTTTTTGATGAGACGTTAAACCGAGGTCCCATCTGCTCTCTCAAGTGAATGTAAAAGATCCATGGCACTATTTAGAAAAAGAGCAGGGGAGTTATCCCCGGTGTCCTGGCCAATATTTATCCCTTAATCATCATAACAAAAACAGATTATCTGGTCATTATCATATTGCTGTTTGTGGGAGCTTGCTGTGCGCAAATTGGCTGCCATGTTTCCCACATTACAACAGTGACTACACTCCAGAAGTACTTCAGTGGCAGTAAAGTGCTTTGAGACATCCGGTGGTCGTGAAAGGTGCTATATAAATGCAAGTCTTTCTTTTTTATTGAAGGGAAGAAACATTAATAGATATGGGAAGATATCCAACTATTGAAAGATCAAAGTTGGTGGTGCATTTCTCGAGGGGGCTATGGGGGTCTGTGCGCTGCTTCCCTGCTATCGCGTAACTTTTTTAATTGATTACAATTCTAATCAGACCAGTACTTCCTTCCTCAAAACTTACTTCAGTAACCAATTTCCCACATCCTGCCCCACTCGACGGAAACACTGTTCCCCATCCAAATCTTCACCCTGTCAAAGTAGTCTGGCCTCTGACCCTCCCAGTTCACACTGCCAATCGTTTCCACCCCCCACACCGCCCCATACAATTCAACTCTTTATCACCCGCTCACCCAGGCCAAGCTGCTGATCATCTTCTCTCCAGTTCATGCCAAGATTCTTTCCTCATCTCTACCGCCAGTCCATGCTGGCAGTATCCCTCCCATGGCCTCCTTCCATTCCCACCCCTGCAGTGTGTGCTCCTTCTCCTCAACCCTCCATTCCCCCTCTCCCTCCATTTCCTCCTCTCTCTCCATTCCCCCTCTCCCTCCATTTCCCCCTTTCCCTCCATTTCCCCCTCTCCCTCCATTCCCCCCTCCATTTCCCCTCTCCCTCCATTCCCCCTCATGCTCCATTTCCCCCTCATGCTCCATTTTCCCCTCTCCCTCCATTTTCCCTTCCCTCCATTTCCCCCTCTCCCTCCATTTCCCCCTTTCCCTCCATTTCCTCCTTTCCCTCCATTCTCCCTCACCCTCCATTTCCCCCTTTCCCTCCATTTCCCCCTCTCCCTCCATTTCACCCTCTCCCTTCATTCCCCCTCTCCCTCCATTCCTCCCTCCCTCCATTTTCCCCTCCCTCCATTTCTCCTCTCCCTCCATTTCCCTCTCTCGTTCCATTTCCCCCTCTCGCTCCATTCCCCCCTCCCTCCATTCTCCCTCACCCTCCATTCCACCCTCACCCTCCATTTCCCCCTCCCTCCATTTCCTCCTCTCCCTCCATTTCCCCCTCTCCCTCCATTCCCCACCCCTCCATTCCCCTTCTCCCTCCATTCCCTCCTCTCTCCATTCTCTTTTATTGTCACCCTATTGCTTCTCCCTTCCATTCTCCCCGCCACCCCGATCTCCTTCCGTGACCCCATCCATGTCTTGCTCTGCACTGCTCCTTTACGAGTCCTGTTCCTACATGAGTTTGCTCCCTGTGCTAGCTGGGAGCTCTCACTCTAGCGTGATGCTCGCCCACAGCAGGCAGATGTCGGGCTCCCTTCCAGGGAGGTTAAACTGTGGCTCCAAAGGGACAGAAGCCTGGTCTGTGCTGATTTTTGTCAGCCAATACTGACCTGCTGGTCTTCACTGCGCGACAACTACAAAAGAAATGCAGGGATCAGCACCAACTCTTGTACATGGCCTTTGACCTCACAAAGGCCTTTGACACTGTCAACCGTGAGGGACTATGGAGCATCCTCCTCAGTTACGGCTGCACCCAAAATATTGTCGCCATTCTCCTCCTGCTCCATGACGACATGCAAGCCGTGATCCTGACCAATGGATCCATCACAGACCCAATTCACGTCCAGACCAAGGTCAAGCAGGGCTGCGTCATTGCGCCAACCCTCTTCTCGATCTTCCTCACTGCAATGCTCCATCTCACTTTAAACAAGTGGAGTGGAACTAAACTATAGAACCAGTGGGAATCTGATCAACCTTCATTGCCTCCAGGCTAGATCCAAGACCGTCTCATCCTCTGTCATCGAACTACAGTACATGGACGATGCTTGCGTCAGCGCACATTCAGAGGCCGAACTCCAAGCCATCGTCAACATCTTGACCGAAGCGTAGGAAAGCATGGTCCTTACACTAAACATCTGTAAGACAAAGGTCCTCCACCAACCTGACCTGCCACACAGCATTACCCTCCAGTCAGCATAATCCATGGCATGGCCTTGGACAACGGGGACATTTTCCATTCCTTGAGAGCCTATTATCTGCAAAGGCAGACTTCAACAACGAGATCCAACACCTCCTCCAGTGCACCAGTCTTCCTTCGGTTGCCTGAGGAAAAGAGTGTTTGAAGACCAGGACCTGAAATCTGACACCAAGCTTATGATTTACAGGGCAGTAGTGATACCCGCCCTCTTATATGGCTCAGAGATGTGGACCATATACAGCAGAAACCTCAAAGTGCTGGAGAAGTACCACCAGCGCCGTCTCTGCAAGATCCTGCAAATCCCCTGGGAGGATAGAAGCACCAACATCAGTGCTCTTGCTCAGGCCAACGTCCCCAGCATCGAAGCACTGACCACACTCGACCAGTTGTGTTGGGCGGGCCATATCGTCTGCATGCCCGACACAAGATTTCCAAAGCAAGCACTCTACTCGGAACTCCTGCACGGTAAGTGAGCCCCTAGTGGGCAGAGGAAACGTTACAAGGATACCCTCAAAGCCTCCTTGATAAAATGCAACAACCCCACTGACACCTGGGAGTCCCTGGCCAAAGACCGCCCTAAGTGGAGGAAGTGCATCCGGGAGGGCACTGAGCACCTCAAGTCTCAATGCTGAGAGCATACAGAAACCAAGCACAGAAAGCGGAAGGATCGTGCGGCAAACCTATCCCACCCACCCTTTCCTTCAACCATTGTCTGCCCCACCTGTGACAGAGACTGTAATTCCCATATTGGGCTGTACAGTCACCTGAGAACTCACTTTTAGAGTGAAAGCAAGTCTTCCTCGATTTCGAGGGACTGCCTATGATGATGCTGATGATGGCGACTGTGTACCCAATACACTGACCTTCTGTCAGTCGGTGTGTACAGGTTTGGTAATCACACTTGTACTGATGGGAAGGGGACTAAATTGTCCTCAGGCCTCCGGATGAATGAAAATCCCCCAGCGCTCTCTCTGCTGAGCACTGACCTGTTGACCCCTGCTGGAAAGTTCTTGTTTGAGAATGTCAGGTGAGGTCAGGTTGGTGCTTGGCTGTGATGCTTTCCATCACGTGAAGAATGCCAACTTCCATAAGATATGTATGGCTAGAAGACCCTACCCTGGGATGAGAGATTGGAGGAGCCTACCCTGGGCTGAGAGACTAGCGGACTCTATCCTGGGATGAGAGACTGGAGGAGCCTGCCCTGGGATGAGAGACTGGAGGAGCCTACCCTGGGATGAGAGACTAGCGGACTCTATCCTGGGATGAGAGATTGGAGGAGCCTACCCTGGGATGAGAGACTGGAGGAGCCTACCCTGGGATGAGAGACTAGCGGACTCTATCCTGGGATGAGAGACTGGAGGAGCCTACCCTGGGATGAGAGACTAGCGGACTCTATCCTGGGATGAGAGACTGGAGTAGCCTACCCTGGGATGAGAGACTGGAGGAGCCTACCCTGGGATGAGAGACTAGCGGACTCTATCCTGGGATGAGAGACTGGAGGAGCCTACCCTGGGATGAGAGACTAGCGGACTCTATCCTGGGATGAGAGACTGGAGTAGCCTACCCTGGGATGAGAGACTGGAGGAGCCTACCCTGGGATGAGAGACTAGCGGACTCTATCCTGGGATGAGAGACTGGAGAAGCCTACCCTGGGATGAGAGACTAGCGGATTCTATCCTGGGATGAGAGACTGGAGGAGCCTACCCTGGGATGAGAGACTGGAGGACTCTATCCTGGGATGAGAGACTGGAGGAGCCTACCCTAGGATGAGAGACTGGAGGAGCCTATCCTGGGATGAGAGACCAGAGGACCCTACCCTGGGATGAGAGACTGGAGGAGCCTATCCTGGGATGAGAGACTGGAAGACCCTACCCTGGGATGAGAGACTGGAGGACTCTATCCTGGGATGAGAGACTGGAGGAGCCTACCCTGGAATGAGAGACTGGAGGAGCCTATCCTGGGATGAGAGACCAGAGGACCCTACCCTGGGATGAGAGACTGGAGGAGCCTATCCTGGGATGAGAGACTGGAAGACCCTACCCTGGGATGAGAGACTGGAGGAGCCTATCCTGAGATGAGAGACTGGAGGAGCCTACCCTGGGATGAGACACTGGAGGAGCCTATCCTGAGATGAGAGACTGGAGGAGCCTATCCTGGGATGAGAGACCAGAGGACCCTACCCTGGGATGAGAGACCAGAGGACCCTACCCCAGAATATGAGACTAAAGGAGTCCTATCTTGGAATATGAGACTGGAGGAGTCCGACCATGATCTTAATACCGCTTACTGACCATCAGATCTTCAGGTGACCTTTTAGAGTAAACACAAGTCAGATCGAGTTTTCAGCAATATTTATTTTCCTTATCGATTGTCTCTCACAAAATTATCCCCCTCCCCCTCCTCCCCTGAAGGTCATCCTGAACAGGGAATTTGAACATCAACATATAAAGCGGGAAGGTTGTTTAGAGGAGAGGTAAAACAACAACAACCTGCATTTATATAGTTCCTTTATTGTAGTAAAACATCCCAAGACACTTTACAGGAACGTTATCAAACAACGTTTTGTACTGAGCTACATAAGGAGTTAGGGGTAGATTTTAAGGAGCATCTTAGAGGAGGAGAGAGAGGAGAAGACGTTTAGGGAGAGATTTCCAGAGCTTAGAGTCTTGGTAGCTGAAGGCACGGCCACCAATGGTGGAGTGATTCAAATAAAAATCTCATAGGATGCAAATGGCTTGAAACTGAGGAAGAACACAAGGCCGGACATATTCTGAATGACTATTTCCTCCACGTGTACACATGAGAAAGTGTAAGCCACATGCCATCCTCAAACAGAGAAAATTTAGTAAAATCAGTGACTTATAAATGAGAGAGAAGTGCTAGACAGGCTAAAATAACTCCACACAACTTCGCAGGGACAGATGGTATTTATCACAGAGTACAGAGAGAGACTAGTGTAGCGGTTTGTGAAGCTCTGTCGATCAGTATGAAGAGGTCCTTGGATACTGGGGCAGTGTCAGTATGTTGGCACCAGGTTAGTGAGGTGCCCACAGTCAATGAGGGAAACAAAATAGACACAAGCCCAAGTCTTACTTCCATTCCATGTAAAATCGATTGTCTGGAGTAAACTATCTGTACAATAATAATATTGAGGCTGTAAAGCACTTTGGGACGTCCTGAGGTCTTGAAATGTGCTATATAAATGGAAGTTCTTTCTTGTAGTAAACAGCAGGCAACATAGGAACAGGAGGAGTCCATTCAACCCCTCAAGCCTGTTTGGCCAGACATTCAGATCATGGCTGATCGATATCTTAACTCTATTTATCTGCCTTTTTTCCATGGTCTTTGTTACCCTTACCCAACATGGACAACTCTACATAAGCAACCTATTGGAGGAAGTGTCAACCCAAGAGGATTGTGGGAAGCCTAAGAGTGTTGTAACTTTCTGAAGGCATTAGACAAAGCTCCACACAAAAGACTATCAGTTAAACCCCAAGCTATGGTGAATCGGCTGAAAACCTGGGAGTAAATCAGAAAGGGCAGGAAACAATTGGGGAGATTTCCTTGGGCCTGTGTCTCCGATTAGATTAAATCAGGCGGGTTCACTTATTGATATTTATACTGCCCGGTTTTCTGACATTCCATGGATCCAGGTGGTCCAATGCATCCTGGCAATAGACCCAGAAAAATCCCCCCAAATGAAAAGGGGCTTACCCCTAATCGAAGAGCTGGCTCAGGTACGATGGGCTGAATAGCTGTATCATTATATGATAATTAGTTGCTGGAGGAGCTAGGTCAGGATAGGGTGAGGTACTGAGGGGCTTGCCCCAGGATTGGGAGTTGGGCACCTCTTCTGGTTCTGATTTATATCAATGACTTGGATTTAGAGACTCAAAGGGCTGAGGAACGGGAAGAGGCAGCTCAGAAATGGCACAACCAGTCGGATAACATTTGTTAGGAGCAGTACAATAGCTGATGGACTTTAATACTGACAAGGGTGGATTACTGCACATGGGAAGGAAAGGTGTGTGAACACACTGCAGAAATGGTGTTGAAATAGCCAAAGATGAACCTGTAAGAGAGCCGGCTGTCCTTGCAAACTCAGTGATCAACATATCGAACCAATGTAGAGCAACAAGCAATAAAGACAATAGGGTGTTCAACTGCAGAACCAAAATCAGTAGGATGCAAATCAGGGACGGCCGTCCAGGGTGGTGGGTGGTCTGTGCTGCCAACGCTGGATCCAGTTCTGGTCGCCAAGACATTCGAGTGTTGGAGGCCGTGCAGAGAAGCTCCCTAGTGTTAGGAGGCTGAGTTATGACGGGAGAAACTGGGCGGTCGAAATTAGCTCTCGCCCGGTATTGGTGTACGCAGTTCGAATAATCTGAAAATGTAATGCCTGGCGAGACAGGTGGCTAAATCTCCCGCAATTGGCCTCCTCAAAGAAAGAAATTGTTCGGGGCGGTAATGGGTCGGTGGTATGGCGCTCTCGGGGGCTGGTGTCACACTTTCGCATCACAAGGTCCCTCCCCTTCAGTTACAGGGCAGGGCCACTCTGCAGCCACTATAGTCGGGCTCACTGGTTCACCAGGGGGAGCTTCGGCCGGGCTAGCGGCCACCATCGCTGTGCCGACTACAAAGTTGGACGAAAAAATAAAAGCGCAAAGCTGTCGGTGGAATCGCCCCGAGCCGACCTTGCTCCCGCGGGGCATTTTCCCCCCGGGGGGGGGAGCGTAAAGGGGTCAGCGTGGGGCACAAAAATTTGGGGGCACGGTGCAAACCGGTGCAGACACTCCGGGATTGTACCTGGAGCAGAGACTGCAGCAGGCACTCCGGGATTGTACCTGGCACAGAGAGTACAGTAGATACTCTGGGATTGTACCTGGAACAGGGAGTATGGCCGACACTCCGGGATTATACCTGGAGCAGGGAGTACGGCAAACACTCCGGGATTGTACCTGGAGCAGGGAGTACAGCAGACACTCTGGGATTGTATCTGGAGCAGGGAGTACAGCAGACACTCTGGGATTGTACCTGGAGCAGGGAGTACAGCAGACACTCTGGGATTGTACCTGGAGCAGGGAGTACGGCCGACATTCCAGGATTGTACCTGGAGCAGAGAGTACGGCCGACACTCCAGGATTGTACCTGGAGCAGGAAGTACAGCAGACACTCTGGGATTGCACCTGGAGCAGGGAATACAGCATACACTCTGGGATTGCACCTGGAGCAGGGAATACAGCATACACTCTGGGATTGCACCTGGAGCAGAGAGTACATCAGACATTCCAGGATTGTACCTGGAGCAGAGAGTACGGCCGACACTCCAGGATTGTACCTGGACCAAAGAGTATGGCCGACACTCCGGGATTGTACCTGGAGCAGGGAATACAGCATACACTCTGGGATTTCACCTGGAGCAGAGAGTACGGCCGACACTCCAGGATTGTACCTGGACCAAAGAGTACGGCCGATACTCCGGGATTGTACCTGGAGCAGTGAGTACAGCAGACACTCTGGGATTGTATCTGGAGCAGTGAGTACAGCAGACACTCTGGGATTGTACCTGGAGCAGGGAGTACAGCAAACACTCTGGGATTGTATCTGGAGCAGGGAGTACAGCAGACACTCCGGGATTGTATCTGGAGCAGGGAGTACAGCAGACACTCTGGGATTGTATCTGGAGCAGGGAGTACAGCAGACACTCTGGGATTGTACCTGGAGCAGGGAGTACAGCAGACACTCTGGGATTGTACCTGGAGCAGGGAGTACGGCCGACACTCCAGGATTGTACCTGGAGCAGAGAGTACGGCCGACACTCTGGGATTGTACCTGGAGCAGGGAGTACAGCAGACACTCTGGGATTGCACCTGGAGCAGGGAATACAGCATACACTCTGGGATTGCACCTGGAGCAGGGAATACAGCATACACTCTGGGATTGTACCTGGAGCAGAGAGTACATCAGACACTCTGGGAATGTTCCTGGAGTGAGCATTGCCATAGACACCCGGGATTCAGGATACATTTTACAATCTAACTGCAGCCTAGTTGGGAATTATTTGCGGTTTGAAACAAAAGACTTTGTTCTGAGATTTACCTCCCAGTCCTTTACCTTTAAAGTACAAAGCCAGGCATCGATGTCCCTCCCCACCCTCCCTGACTGCCCAGACATGATTGTCTGCCCCAAACTCGAGTAGTTACAGCGCAGTCTGCCTTCTGCACAAACAGCACGCCAATTCTGTGTGCGAAGGACTTCCTGCTGCTGGAGGCAGTCAGTTTTGCGAGAGTGAAGTGGGTGAGTGGTTTAGCTGTGCTCCACATCAAAGTGACATGTTTCCAAAACAGCAAAAAGTGAGCTTTGAATCCTTGGCTATAATTTACTTTCTCCTCTAGTTTGTCTCACTCTGGTCTCCTGACTACACCTGCAGCACATTCTGGCCTGAGACATTCCTCACGCTTTGACTTGTTTGTGGAAGGGCGGTAATTGTCAGCTAACAGCCTGTCAGGCACTGAGAACCTCCTGGCCAGCACCGAGCATTTCAGTCACATTAAAGGCTGTTATCTGTGCTTTCAGTTTGATGGTCTAATGGATGAGAGTGTGTGTAATTGGGTCGTGTCTCCTTCGCCACTGCATCAACAACAAGGTCCTCTTTGCCTTTAATGGTCGCATTTTGCTGCTTGACATTCACCGTACCTTCAGCCGAAAAGAACTTCAAAATGCGAAACGTTATAAATTCAGATTACATTCGATTTAATAAGCTTCAGAATAAGTAGTCGCATAACTTGCACATCCTAGTGTGTCTCACATTGTCTCTCAGCCTCCAGCCGACAGTAAGGAGGTGCCAATTAAACCTGCTCCAGTTTCCTGCAGGAGGATGTACGAATAGCAACATGTTTACACAAAGTGCAGACTGCAGGAAGGATCAGCAGGTGGATTAGGAGAGGCCCCTTCAATCTGATCTTTCCCACAACATCAAGCCCACACTTGCATGCAGAGTTTCCTCACAAGAAACATTAAAGGGCCCTGCATTACACAGGCCCCTTCACAACTTCAGCATGTCCCAAAGTGCTTCACAGCCGATGAATTACGTTTGAAGTGTAATCACTGTTGTTATGTAGGCAAGTATGGCAGTCATATTGCATGTAATGAAAGCAGAGAATGCTGGAAATCTCAGCGGGTCGGGCAGCCTCTGTGGAGAGAAACAGAGTTAACGTTTCGGGTCGACGACCCTTCTTCAGAGCTGGAGAGTGTTCGAAAAGAGCGGATTTTTAACCAGAACTGAAAGGGGGAGGGGAAGAGAGAACAAAAGGGAAGGTCTGTGATAGGGGGGAAGGCAGGAGAGATTAGAGAGACAAAAGGGATGATGGGCAAATGCCAGGAGTTAGAAAAACATTAGTCATGATTGGGTGTGAATGGTGGGATAATGACCAGCTGCCATTAGCGACAAAGAGAAAAAAAGAAACAGGCTCTGGGGCGGGGGGGGGGCGGGGAGGGGGAGGGGGAGGGAGCCAAAGATGGGCAGCAGTTACACTCTGAAATTGTTGAACTGGATGTTGAGTCCAATCAGCTCTAAAGTGCCTAAACGAAAGTTGAGGTGCTGTTCCTCGAGCTTACGTTGAGTTTCATTGGAACAGTGTAGGAAACCGAGGACAGAGAGGTCAGAGTGCGAGTGGAGCGGGGAATTAAAGTGACAGGCGACCAGAAGCTCGGGGTCACACTTACAGACTGAACGGAGGTGCTCCGCAAAGTGGTCACCCAATCTATGTTTGGTCTCCCCAGTGTAGAGGAGACCACATCGTGAGCAGCGAATACAGTATACTGAATTGAAAGAAATACAAATAAATCGCTGTTTCACCTGGAAGGAGTATTTGGGGCCCTGGACAGTGGGAAGGGAGGGGTAAAAGGGCAGGTGTTGCATCTCCTGCACTTGCACGGGAAGGTGCCGTGGGAAGGAGACGGGGTGCTGGGGGTGACTGCGGAATGGACTGGGGTGTCACGGAGGGGCGGTCCCTTCGGAATGCTGAGAGGGCAGGGGAGGGGAAGATGTGATTGGTGGTGGGATTACGCTGGAAGTGGCAGAAATGGCAGAGGATGATCTGTTGAACGTGGAGGCTGGTGGGGTGAAAGGTGAGGACAAGGGGGAACCCTGTCCTGGTTCTGAGAGGGAGGGGAAGGGGTGAGAGCAGAGGTGCGGGAAATAGAATGGACACGGTCGAAGGCCAGGTTAACCACGGCGGAGGGGAATCCTTGGTTGAGGAAAAAGGAAGACATGTCAGAGGCACTAGTGTGAAAGATGGCATCGCCAGAGCAGATGCGACGGAGACAGAGAAACTGGGAGAATGGAATAGAGTCCTTACAGGATGCGGGGTGGGAGGAAGTGTAGTCCAGGTAGCTGTGGGAGTCAGTGGGCTTAAAGGAGAATATTGCATGGTCTTAACAAACAGCAATGCGATAGGAAGAGGAGGAGGTCATTCAGCCCCTCAAGTTTGTTCCACCATTCAATTACATCATGACCCATTTGTATCTTAACTCCATTTACCCACCTTTGCTTCATATCCCTTGATACCCATACCTAACAAAAATCTATTGATCTCGGGCTTAATAGGAATGAGCAGATATCTGGTTGAATGAATGTTGGCTGAGGGATAAATATTGGTAGGACACGCTCCTCTTTTCTTCCAAAAATGTCACGGGATCTATTACAATTTTAGCGTTGGTGAAACAAGTTCCTGCTGCGGATTGGAAAATGGGAAGTATCCTGCTCGGAACTTTGGCATTTCTGGAATCACGTTAGCCATGGGCTTCTTCTCGGTGGCTCTGAGTGAGTTGGTCCAGAGAGTACCTGCGTCATAAAGAGAAGGCCTGAGTTCAATCCAGCCGGACCGATGGGCTGAAGTGAGTTGCCTCTCTCTACCCTCATTGAAATTAATTTAATGTACCCTGCATATTAATAATTCAACGTTGGTTCTCTCACCACCTGCCACAGGCCCATTCTGGCAGCTGAGTCCTTTTGGACTTGGCCAGCTCGGTCAGTACTGGCACTGCTTTGAAGAAGAGCAGGGGAGTTATCCCGTGTCTTGGGCCAATATTTATCCCTCAACCAACATCACTAAACCAGATTATCTAGTCATTATCACATTGCTGTTTGTGGGAGCTTGCTGTGCACAATTTTGCTGCCGCATTTCAACAGTGATTGTCCTTCAAACGTACTTCATTGTCTGGGAAGCGCTTTGGGACATCCTGAGGTTGTGAAAGACGCTATAGAAATGCAAGTCTTTCTTTTCACACTAATGGCTGGCTGGTTTTGTAAGTTCACACTGGAGCAGTAGGGGCAGCTGTGTGGAGATTAGTTGATGCTAAGTGAGCTTTCCCCTGTACCTGTGCAGCAAATTAAACCTGCACACTCAGGGCTGGCAGTGGGTAAAGAGAGCATTCCATTGGCTGCACTGGCAAGCACAGGGGTTGGCCCCTGTGACTAACTGGCAATGCTCACCGAGACCGTGGATCTGTACTCCATCAATCTACCGCAAAGTGGAACTAATTTAACCAGCCCCTTGAAATAACACTATTAAACGCCAATCCAGCAGATCTGTTTGGACTGATTCATTGATTTAAACGCAGCTCGGAAATGAAAGTGAAACTGTTGTTCAGCTGATTTACTAGATGTCATTTTAATTGACAGAAAATTAACAAAGGAACCAATTACTGTGTTAAAGGTCGGAGCATCCTATCCACTCTGATGTTAATGTTTTCTCCAGTTTCCTGAATCTCTCCCGATATCCTCACACACTCTGGAGCTGGGTCAGTGGCAGGGATCAGTTGGATTGGGGTCATTTTAACCTAACCTACCCGGCGGGAATGGGGCCGGTTCAGGTCGGACATCAGTTTTACACCCTGCCGACTTTACGCTCCAAGAATCCGGCGCCTGTTCCTTGTAGTGTGAGTGATCCGGCGCCTGTTCCTTGTAGTGTGAGTGATCCGGGGCCTGTTCATTGTAGTGTGAGTGATCCGGCGCCTGTTCCTTGTAGTGTGAGTGATCCGGCGCCTGTTCCTTGTAGTGTGAGTGATCCGGGGCCTGTTCCTTGTAGTGTGAGTGATCCGGCGCCTGTTCCTTGTAGTGTGAGTGATCCGGGGCCTGTTCCTTGTAGTGTGAGTGATCCGGGGCCTGCTCCTTGCAATGTGATTGATCCGGCACCTGTTCCTCACAGTGTGAGTGCTCCGGGTTCTCTTCCTTGCTGTGTGAATGACCCGGGCCCTGTTCCTCATGGTGTGAGTGGACCGGCGCCTGTTCCCCAGGGAGTGAGTGCTCCGGGTCCTATTCCTCATGGTGTGAGCGATCCTGGGCCTGCTCCTCGTGGTGTGAGCAATCCGGGGCCTGTTCCTCATGGTGTGAGTGATCCTTGGCCGGTTCCTCATGATGTCAGTGATCCGGAGCCTGTTCCTCATGATGTCAGCGATCTGGGGCCTGTTCCTCATGATGTCAGCGATCCAGGGCCTGTTCTTCATGATGTCAGTGATCTGGGGACTGTTCCTCATGATGTCAGCGATCCGGGGCCTGTTCCTCATGATGTCAGCGATCCGGGGCCTGTTTCTCATAATGTCAGCGATCTGGGACCTGTTCCTAGTCATGTGAGCGATCCAGGGCCTGTTCCTCATGGTGTCAACAATCTGGGGCCTGTTCCTCATGGTGTAAGCGATCCGGGGACCTGTTCTTCGTGGTGTAAGCGATCTGGGGCCTGTTCCCCACGGTGTGAGTGATCTGGGGCCTGTTCCCCACGGTGTAAGTGATCCAGGGCCTCTTTCCCACGGTGTAAATGATCCGGAGCCTGTTCCCCACGGTGTAAGTGATCTGAGGTCTCCTGCCCAAGGTGTAAGTGATCCAGGGCCTCTTCCCCATGGTGTAAGTGATCCGGAACCTGTTCCCCACGGTGTAAGTGATCCGGGGCTTGTTCCTTGTGGTGTAAGTGATCTGGGGCCTGTTCCTCGCAGTGTAAGTGATCCGGGGCATGTTCCTCGTGGTGTAAGCGATCTGGGGCCTGTTCCCCGCTGTGTAAGCGATCTGGGGCATGTTCCTCGCAGTGTAAGCGATCCGGGGCCTCTTCCTCGTGGTGTACGCGCTCCAGGGCTTGTTCCCCGCGGTGTAAGCGATCTGGGGCCTGCTCCTTGCGGTGTAAGCGATCTGGGGCCTGTTCCCCAGGGATTGAGTGAACCGGGATTAAAAACAGAAAATGCTGGACATCTCAGCGGGTCAGGCAGCATCTGTGGAGAGAGAAACAGAGGTAACGTTTCAGGTCGATGACCCTTCGTCAGAACTGGAGAGTGTTCGGAAAGAACGGATTCTTAACCAGCACAGAAAGGGGGAGGGGAAGAAAGAACAAAAGGTAAGGTCTGTGCTAGGATGGAAGGCAGGAGAGATTAGAGAGACAAAGGGGATGATGGGCCGAATTGAAATGGTAACAGTAGAAGTTAGGAAAAGGTTTGTCTAGACAGGGTGTGAATGGCAAGGTAATGACCAGTTGCCATTGGAGACAAAGAGAAAAAAAGGCCAGGGGTTGGGGGGCGAATGGAGCCAAAAATGGGCAGAGGTTATCTAAAATTGTTGAACTCGATGTTGAGTCCAGAAGATTGTAAAGTGCCTAAACGAAAGATCAGGTGCTGTTCCTCGAGCTTGCATTGAGCTTCATTGGAGCAGTGTAGGAGGCTGAGGACGGAGATATTGGAATGGGAGTGGGGTGGGGAATTGAAGCGGGATATTGTAAATGTGCTGTGCTACTGCACTGTCTAAGAGGACGGACCTGACAGACCAAGGACTGTGTGCAGCTAGAGAGATCTGAGGGAGATGGTATTCTCAGCTCGCCGTGTCCCTTGATGGGAGGCATGTATTACGGGCCAGATCCACACAGAGAACAGGAGCTTGTAAACATGGACATCAGGAGAAGCCTATTTAGGACTGGGTCATGGAGCAGATGTGTGGTGGATGAGGAATGTTGTAGATGTCTATTGATCTGCTGCTAGTTTTGTTAATTTAGTTGTTGCTGTGGTTGTTGAGGTTGCTGTATGTTTAATACCCCCACCATGTCATAGAATCAGAGAAATTGACAGCACGGAAGGAGGCCATTTCGACCTATTGTGTCCGTGCCGGCCGACCAAGAGCTATCCAGCTTAATCCCACTTTCCAGCTCTCGATCCGTAGCCCTGTGGGTTACAGCACTTCAGGTGCACATCCAAGTATTTTTTAAATATGGTGGTGTTTATGCCTCTACCATCCTTTCAGGCAGCGAGTTCCAGACCCCCACCACCCTCTGGTTGAAGATATTTCCCCTCAAATCCCCTCTAAACCTTCCACCAATTATTTTAAATCTATGCACCTCTGCGAAGGGAAATATGTCCTTCCTATCCACTCTAACCAGGCCCCTCATAATTTTATACATCTCAATCAGGTCTCCCCTCAGCCTCCTCTGTTCCAAAGGAAACAACCCCAGCCTATCCAATCTTTCCTCATCGCTAAAATTCTCCAGTCCTGGCAATATTTGTGACTGATCCCTTCCCAGTGCTCCAGCTGCTCTCCAGAGGCACTTTGAGCGAAGCGTTCTCTGGCACTCTCGCCTACTCAGTGCCCTCGAATTATCGTGGACCGTCCTGCTCCACACAAATAAAATCCCAGCCCAAAATGTTCTCCTCAGAATGAGAACGCGGTTCAGTCCTCAGAATGAGAACGCGGTTCAGTCCAGTCCTGCAGATTGCTCCCAGTGCAGTGCTGTGTCTGTGGTCTGGCCTCACACTCTCTCGGGAAACTGATTGGTTTGTGGCTGCCCTCCGATGTGCTCGGAATGGCTTGCAAAGCCTGAGTGCTGCAAGCCCTTAACTGGTTTGCTTTTCCATGGTGAGATGGCTACCTGTATTTCTCCCTCCCTCCCTCCCCCTTTCTCTCTCTCCTCAATGCGGAAATAAGCTGCTGTTCTGTACCGATGACAATAAGCATTGAATACAATAGAGCATCATAGAGGGTGCTGAGCACCTCGAGTCTCGTCGCCGAGAGCATGCAGAAATCAAACACAGGCAGCGGAAAGAGCGTGCGGCAAACCAAACTCCCCACCCACCTCTTTCCCTCAATGACTATCTGTCCCACCTGTGAGTCTGTGGTTCTCGTATTGGACTGTACAGCCACCTAAGGACTCACCTTAAGAGTGGAAGCAAGTCTTCCTCGATTCCGAGGGACTGCCTATGATGATGATGATGACATGGATTTGAGCAGTGTTTAGCCTGAGGTCATGGTGAGAGAGATTGGCGCAAGTCCCCACATGTATTACAGCGTACCAGATGGAATGAGAAACCACAGCAGGTGGTTGGATCTTTATGAATCACTTTGCAATGCACTGATTCCTTCAGGATTGATTTCCTGAGTCCAGTTAAAGTTTCAGACCATTCATGAAGGCCTTAACTGGATTCCTGTCAGTGCTCAGCTGAGTGAGCTCCACTGAGGACTTATCCATCACAGACCCAATCCACGTCCGGACTGGGGTCAAATAGGGCTGTGTCATTGCCCCAGCCCTCTTCTCAATCTTTCTCGCCGCCATGCTCCACCTCACAGTCAACAAGCTCCCCGCTAAACTGCAGAACGAGTGAGAACCTGTTCAACCGGCGCCGTCTCCAGGCCAGATCCAAGACCACCCCAACCTCTGTCGTCGAGCTACAGTACGTGGATGACGCCTGCATCTGCGCAAATACAGAGGCTGCACTACAGGACATAGTCGACGTATTTACAGAGGCGTACGAAAGCATGGGCCTTATGCTAAACATCCATAAGACAAAGGTCCTCCACCAGCCTGTCCTCACCGCACAGCACTGCCCCCCCCCCCCTCCCCCGTCATCAAGATCCACGGTGCGGCCCTGGACAATGTGGACTACTTCCCATATCTCGGGAGCCTCCTTTCAACAAGAGCAGTCATCGATGACGAGATCCAACACCACCTCCAGTGCGCCAGTGCAGCCTTCGGTCGCCTGAGGAAGAGTGTTTGAAGAACAGACCCTCAGAACTGCCACCAAGCTCATGGTCGACAGGGCTGTAGTAATACCCACCCTCCTGTATGCCTCAGAGACATGGACCATGTACAGTAGACATCTCAAGTTGCTGGCGAAATATCACCAACGATGTCTCCGCAAGATCCTACAAATCCCCTGGGAGGACAGGCGCACCAACATCAGCGTCCTCATTCAGGCTAACATCCCCAGTATTGAAGCATTGACCACACTTGATCAGTTCCGCTGGGCAGGCCACATAGTCCTCATGCCAGAGACGAGACTCCCAAAGCAAGTGCTCTACTCGGAGATCCTTCACGGCAAACGAGCCAAAGGTGGGCAGAGGAAATGCTACAAGGACACCCTCAAAGCCTCCCTGATAAAGTGCAACATCCCAACTGACACCTGGGAGTCCCTGGCCCAAGACCGCCCGAAATGGAAGAAGTGCATCCGGGAGGGCGCTGAGCACCTCGAGTCTCAACGCCGAGAGCATGCAGAAACCAAGCGCAGGCAGCGGAAAGAGCGAGCGGCAAACCGGTCCCACCCACCCCTTCCCTCTACGACTATCTGTCCCACCTGTAAGAGAGTCTGTGGCTCTCGTATTGGACTGTTCAGCCACCAAAGAAATCACTTCAGGAGTGGAAGCAAGTCTTCCTCGATTTCGAGGCACTGCCTATGATGATGATGATTGGGCAGGAAGCCGAAGAGTTCCCCCAGACCCCTTGATCCGGCGGGGATGGGGGAGGACTGGGGTAAGCAAGATATCCACCCATGGTTCCCCTGCACTAACATTTAAAGGGACACTACAAACTTTGCTCTTCTTCGAATTCCCGGTCTTCCCTCTTTGGGCTCCAATCTTGCTTTCTGCTCGCTCTGGCTCCAGGAATTACAGGGCCCTGGGATTCATCCCAGCACCGCTCAAGTTAAAATGGTGGACTGATCCCCACACTCCTTGGCATCGGCAGAACCTCCCAACAACCTTGTGCTGGATGCACACCACCACAGCGGCTTGAACACAGAAGGTTGTGATCATACCCAATCGACAATACGTTACTCTATCTGCTCCAATCTCTGCCTCACTACCTTAATTATGATTGTATGACAATGTTTCAAGGTACATTTTGAGATCTTGGTAGCTGTCTCAGGCTGCTGAAGATTATGATGAGCTTTTAAACAGAGTAGGGAGGTTGAAGCTGTGATGCAACATGATGCGACGAAGCAGATTGGGTCACTGAACTTGTGTCACTGTGAAACACCTTCATCACTCAATTGTGCATTGACTACACATGGGTTGCTAAATCATCATCTCTACAACTAACAGCACGGTTTGATGCTTTGCACATTCAGCACAGACGGTATGTGTTGTAGTTTCCCATGATGCGTTCTTTGCACCACACCATTGTGATAGGATCACTATGGCAACTGACCCTTACTGCAGTCTTGTGCTACAATGACATCTTATTTCAATGCATTCCACATTCTACTCAGTGAGTTGTGTGATCTTGTCTACCTCAGAGTCTGTGTGAGCCAAGGTCACAGACTCACTGTGGGGCAACATTGTTTATGTACTTGCTGTGAGTGCACTGAGGCAGTCAGCGTGTTTGGTCGCCCCCACACCCACAGGCTTGGGCTACCCATCACTGTGGCTCCCTAATGTGAAGTAAATACAAAAAAACACTGACTTGCATTTGGATAAGGCTTTCCACGACCTCAGGATGTCCCAAAGTGCTTCACAGTCAATGAAGTACCTTGTGAAGTTTGAAGGCTCAGTTGCCATGGTGACCCTATCACAATGCTGTACTGTGGAAGACGCAGCAGCCAATTTGCGCACAGCAAGGTGCCACGCAGAGCAGAGACATGGATGGCCAGATAATCTGAATGTTTGTGATGTTGGGGAGCACTCCCCTACTCTTCTTCAAAGTAGTGCCAGGGGACTACGACACGGGTTTAACCACTCATCTGATGGCAGCTCCAACAGTGCAGCACTCCCTCAGTGGCTGGAGTGACAGCGTGGATTATGTCCCTCGGTCTCTGACAGAATGTGATTTGAACTCACAACCGTATGACCCATAGGTGAGAGTGCTACCCACTGAGCTGAGACAGCGCATCTCGAAGTGCGAAACCCCTTTAAGGGATCCACTGGTTAATGGGCGTATCCTGATGAATTAAATCACGAAGAAAAACCCAACCGGTTGCAACAGGCTGTAATGTTATTTTATGCTTGCCGGAATACCTTTAATTTAATTCAGTCAAACTAAAAATACACCATTATCACCGATGTGTTTTCAGATGTAAACAGAGCCTGTACACAGTCTCAACCCATGGTGAGAGAGGAGTATGCTGCAGTATTTGTATCTTGTTCCTGTTGTACATCAAAGGGTTGTGTTATAGACCATGGTCAGCCAACCAGCACCTCCCCAGCTCCCTGCAGCTCAACTGGGGCTCGTGTGATGGTCTCTGCAGCTTGCTGCCCGTCTCCCCGATATCCCAGCACAGCCCACTCCCCGATATCCCAGTAGAGCCCACTCCCCGATATCCCCGATATCCCTGCACAGCCCACTCCCGGATATTCCCGATATCCAAGCACAGCCCACTCCCCGATATCCCCGATATCCCAGTAGAGCCCATTCCCGGATATCCCCGATATCCCAGTGGAGCCCACTCCCGGATATCCCCGATATCCCACTCCTTGACTCCTCGATATTTAATACTAAATTTACTATGTGTAAAATAATCAGTCAGGGGATTTTGCTGAAGGGAAGTATCAGATTAAAGGAGCTAAATTGTTGCGCACCACATCAGTTCCCATGAACGGAGTTAACTTGCCCAAATTCTGCGTGCATTTGGTGCAACTCTACAAGTGAAGGCTACCTGAGGTATTCTATTGTGGTCAATAATTATTATCGTTGGACAATTGCGAATGTTCCATCTCAGCCCAATAGCTCAATGGTCGAGAGTTTGACAGACCAGCAGAATAACTCCAAGGCTCACGTTCCTTTTATCTGACCATCCAAATAGGAGCTGATGGTGGGTGCTCTTGGCTTTAGCTTGACTACCTTCACACGGCAGGGAACCTCATGGAGCACTTGCTCTCGGGAGGTGAAAGGGAGGGAGCTAGTATCCACGATGTAGCAGATCACTCATGCCCAGTGCAAGGGACGGATTTGATGGGACAAACAGCCTGTTCTTGGCCCCTCTGGTGAACAGGCGTTGCAGAGAGTTGCCTGTGACGGTGAGTTGCTTCAGTGTGGTCAACCCTGCCTGTGTGCCTTGCTTTGGCGCAGTTGCCCAACTAAACACCTGGACGGACAGCTTTCGGAAAAGGTGGGTGGGGAGGGTTGACCCATCCACCTCCACGGAGGTGTGTGGGGGACCTGACCCATCCACCTCCATGGCACGAACCTGGTATTGCAGTACTTCCAGGAACGGTGCAGTGGCTCTAGGCCTTTTGGTTAAGAGCATTGGCGCAGAGTGATCCTTGGCATGTGCAAGGTGACCTCTGGCGTTTGTGATTTGACAAAGAATTGGAACGATTGACTACGAATTTAAAAAAAAAAGCTGATTAGTTGGTGGGGGGGGATAAATTCCTTCTGCTCTGTGTGCTGCTTGTTCGCCATTCCAGTTTCCCCACACAGTGCCTCTTAGTTGCTTTCCTTCGCGAGAGAGTGATAGGAGTGCCTACAGAAAGGGGAGTCACGTTTCATTACACACTCATTGTCAATAACTCCTCGGCCCGCTCCCCGCAGACTATTCTCTTACTGTTGGTAATTTGCTTTCAGTCAGCCTGTTGCCAGAGATCTGCTTTGTTTCTCTTGAATAGGATTATGATAAATGGATTCTGGTTTTGTTGCTCTGGTTCATCTAGAACTATTCAGTTACAATAGGTCATGTTCCCCGTACAGTAAACATTTAAGGTAACAATGGCTCGGAACACGTAGAAGCTCATTTTTCTTGCAACATGTTATCTGCCTCGCATTGTTCCGAGAGGCACGCTGCATTTCAAATCATTTTCCAAATGCAATTAATGGCCAGGGATTACTTTTTTTGTTCTCCTGTTTCACTCAGAGCCCTACTCTTTCAGCGGAGGCAGTGAGTGCTCCAGCTCATTGTATCGCTGGGTGAGAGGTGATTCAAGGATTTGATTGGGTGGATAGAGAGCAACTCTTTCCCCCGGTGGGGGGGATTCCAGACAAGGTGGCATAACCTTAAAATTAGAGGTGTTGTCAGGAAGCATGTCTTCACACAAAGGGCAGTGGGAATCTGGAACTCTCTCCCCCAAAATGCTGTTGAGGCTGGGAGGGTCAATTGAAAAGTTCAAAACTGAGATTGATAGGTTTTTGTTGGGTTAGGCTATTCGGGATTACAGAACCAAGGCGGAGAGATGGAGTACAGATACAGAGCAGCCATAATATAATAGACTGGCTGAGTGGCCTCCTCCTCTTGCTATGTTCCAGTGGTAAATGAAGAGGCATCAACACATCCCCGCTCGAAACTGTGTCGGCTGGCATTGGGGTATTAAATGAAATGATGGCATTGTCAACCTCCTCATCGAGGCATACAAAAGCATGGGCCTTACATTAAGCATCCGTAAAACAAAGGTCCTCCACCAACCTGACCCTGCCTCACAGTACTGCCCCCCCCCCCCCGCCCCCCACCCCCGGTCATCAAAATCCATGGTGCGGCCCTGGACAACTCGGGAGCCTACAATCAGCAAGGGCAGACATCGACGACGAGGTCCAACACCGCCTCCAGTGCATCAGCGCAGCCTTCGGTCGCCTGAGGAAGACCAGGACCTCAAATCTGGCACCAAGCTTATGGTCTACAGGGCAGTAGTGATACCCGCCCTCCTACATGGCTCAGAGACATGAACCATATACAGCAGGCATCTCAAAGTGCTGGAGAAGTACCACCAGCGCTGCCTCCGCAAGATCCTGCAAATCCACTGGGAGGAAATATGCACCAGCGTCAGTGTTCTTGATCAGGCCAACATCCCCAGCATCGAAGCACTGATCAGCTCCATTGGGCGGTTCACATCAACCGCATGCCCAACACGAGACTCCCAAAGCAAGCGCTCTACTCGCAACTCCTACACGGCAAGCGAGCCCCAGGTGGGCAGAGGAAACATTACAAGGACACCCTCAAAGCCTCCCTGATAAAGTGTAACATCCCCACCGACACCTGGGAGTCCCTGGCCAAAGACCGCCCTAAGTGGAGGAAGAGCATCCGGGAGGGCGCTAAGCACCTCGAGTCTCGTCTCCGAGAGCATGCAGAAATCAAGCGCAGGCAGCGGAAGGAGCGTGCGGCAAACCAGTCCCTTTCCTCCAACCACTGTCTGTCTCACCTGTGACAGAGACTATAATTCCCGTATTGGACTGTACAGCCACCTGAGAACTCACTTTTTCGAGGATTTTTCGAGAACGATTTCGAGGGACTGCCTATGATGATGATGATGAAATGAATGCAGAAAATGCTGAAAATGCACAGCGAGCGTGTCTGAAAAAGAGAAAAGACAGGGGTAACATTACATGTGGAGGCTGTTGTCAGGATGACTTCTAAAGGAGGGTTCTCTCTTTGTGCGCAGATGGTGACAGGCCAGCTGTTTATTCACAGCTGGCCCTCTTTGCCGTCACCGAGAGGCAGTGCAATTATCAGGGGGCCACTCTTCCTGTCACAGTGTAGAAATGAGTCTGGGCACCTTACGTGACCTCAAGAAATCCCAAAGCACTTTACAGCCAATGAGCCATGTTTTTGAAGTGTACTTGAAGCAGGGAGAGGAGTGGTGGGGATGGGGAGATGTGAGAGCATGCCGTTGTTCTGTGAGCAGGATCCAATTTCCGATTCAATATGGGGACCTCACGCTTGAGTGACGGCGGACATTCCTCTGAGGGACATGAGGCTGGTTCAGGTGGCCATTATCGGCAGCAGTAAGGAGGTGGGGGGGGGAGAAGATTTGGGATTCATTCTCAGCAGGACAAGGGGTGGGAGAGAGTAATAAATCTTTAGGTGGGGTGGGTGAATGTTAGACTTGGTGCCTAATTTCCCATCGCACCTTCATTCCTCTCAGCCTTTTAACAATGTTATGCTGCTCCCTCACCAAAGCGCTCGATGTCTGTTTTGATTTTAATTTCCTTGATCTTCTGCACTGCTTTCTACTTCATTGAAATTTGATCTTGGCTTCCAGTCAAGGGCTACCTTCTGTTTTACTTTCATACGCCATCAACAGCCTTTGGCATAATATTGGTGGGACGCTTACATAGTTAAGACTATCCATCACGGAATGCTAGGCCCAGCCGTATTGTTTCCAATTGATCTTGTAACGTTACACTTACAGCAGCCGCCCACTGATACAGTACCTGTGGAATCCTGAGACAGCTTAACATGTAACATCCGTGAATCACCTGGGACAGCTCTCATGGTACGTTGGAGAGGGTACACTCTGTTATCCCTCTGGCAACGTTTGGGGCTCCCTTCCTCCTGGCCTCCCCCCGGCTGCTGGTCCCACTCAGCAGCGGAGCCCCAGGTGAGCACGTGGTGTGCACAATGGCTGCGGTCGCTTTGACCTCTCCTCCTTCCAGGAAGTGGACCTCTGGCCATTCCAATACCTGGGAGAGGGAAGCGTCACCTCAAATCTCTCACCCCCACTTTCCACGCCTCGGTTTTCTCACTATCTCACTGAAGGGCGCTGCTCAGCACCGAGCTTACGGCCCGCATCCCACCGTAGGCAATTAGTCTCATATAGCAGTGCCAGATCTCCAGTCGTCTCAGACCCCCCTGCCACTGGACCAAGACCTTGCACTGCTAAGCCCATGTGGTAGCCAGTGGGCAACAGACACCCACGTTAAAAGACGCACAGGCATCGTCCACCCTTAAAAGTGCAGTTCGGGACCTGGAACGTTAGGACCTTCATGGACAACTCCCAACAGCGACAGACCGGAACGTCACACCGCCATCGTTGCCCAGGAAGTCAGACGCTTCGACATCGACGTCACCGCCCTAAGTGAGACCCGGCAGGCAGGGGAAGGCCAGCTCAAAGAACAAGGCGATGGTTACACCTTCTTCTGGAAAGGCAAACCAGAGGAAGAACACCGCCTCCATGGAGTTGGCTTCCCCATCAAGAATGAGCTGGTCGACCGCCTCAGAGACTCCCCCTGCGGGATTAGCGAACGTCTCATGAATCTCCGGTTCACCCTAGCCCGGAACCAGTGCACCATGGTTATCAGTGCGTATGCCCCAACACACAACGCAACAGATGAGGCCAAAGAGGAATTCTACTCCAGCCTTGAACAATCCCTGTCCTGAGTCCCTACGGACGACAAACTGATCCTCCTCGGTGACTTCAACGCCAGAGTCAGTAAGGACATAGACCTGTGGGGAGGCGTGATTGGCAGAGAGGGGGTAGGGAAAACCAACTCCAGCAGTACTCTGCTCCTGACAAAATGCCTAGATCACGACCTTATCATCACTAACAACTTGTTCCGCCAGAGGGACAGGTACAAGGCATCGTGGCCACACCCTCACTCCAAACACTGGCATCTGCTCGACTACATCATCTTCTGAGCGAGGGATCGCAAGGATGTGCACATCACCTGCGCCATGACAAAAGCTGGACCACCACCGCCTAGTCTGTTCTGTCATCAACATCAACATTAATATAGCCCTAAAGTGACGATGGCAACAGAAGCAATGCCACAGGAAAATCAACGTCGGGGCATTCAAAGACCAAGCTCAGAGAACCCTATACAGCCAGTGCCTCACTGCCAACCTGGCGACCCTCGATGACCCCGAAACACAGCGTGCCCACGGCGCCTGGTCTGTCCTCAAGGCCACCATAACCAGTGTCTGCGACGAGACGCTCGGTCACTCAACCAGGAAACTCCAGGACTGGTTTGACGAGAACGACCAGAAGATCCAGGAGCTAATAAACCGCAAGCTCAGGGCATTTCTGAACTTAAAGCAGCACCCAAATTCGGGAGCAGCAAAGCAGCTCTACAGGCGGCTGAAGGCCGAGGTCCAACAAAAACCCGCGACCTAAAGAATAGATGGTGGGTGGAGAAAGCACAGGAAATCCAGCAGCTGGCCAATAACCATGACGTGCGTGGATTTTTCATCGCAGTCAAGGCCACCTACGGTCCAAGCACCCAAGGCTCTACCCCACTGCTGGCCTAGAATGGGGAAACACTCATCAAGGACACCGAGGCAGTCAGGGCCCACTGGAAGGAGCACTTTGAAGATCTCCTTAACCGAGACTCTGCCTTTGACACGAGTGTCCTCACCTCCATGCCGCAGCATGCTACCCACCATCATCTCAGCTAAACCCCAGCCGATGGAAACCCCGCCGAAGCACTAAAGTATGGTGGAGAGGCACTATTGGCATGAATGCACGACCTCGTCTCTCTTCTGGAAGGAGGAGAGCATGCCGGGAGATCTCAGAGATGCTGTAATTGTGACCATCTTCAAAAAGGGGGACAAGTCCGACTGCAGCAACTACAGAGGAATCTCCCTGCTATCGGCCATTGGGAAAGTAATCACTAGAATCCTCCTCAACCGTCTTCTCCCTGTGGCTGAAGAGCTCCTCCCAGAATCACAATGCGGTTTCCGTCCACTAAGGGATACAACAGACTTGATCTTCACCGCGCGACAACTACAAGAGAAATGCAGTGAACAACACCAACCCTTGTACATGGCCTTCTTTGACCTCACAAAGGCCTTTGACACTGTCAACCGTGAAGGACTATGGAACGTCTTCCTCTGTTTCGGCTGCCCGCAAAGGTTTGTCACCATCCTCCGCCTGCTCCACGAGGACATGCAAGCCGTGATCCTGACCAACGGATCCACCACAGACCCAATCCACATCCGGACCGGGGTCAAGCAGGGCTGCGTCATCGTGCCATCGTTCTTCTCGATCTTCCTCGCTGCAATGCTCCATCTCATCCTCAGCAAGCTCCTCACTAGAGTGGAGCTAAACTATAGAACCAGTGGAACCTGTTCAACCATTGTCGCCAGCAGGCTAGATCCAAGGTCGTCCCATCCTCCGTCATCAAACTATAGTACACGGACGACACTTGCGCATATTCAGAGGCCGAACTCCAAGCCATCGTCAACATCTTCACCAAGGCATACAAAAGCATGGGACTTACACTAAACATCTGTAAGACAAAGGTCCTCCATCAACCTGACCCCATCTCACAGCACTTCCCCCTGGTCATCAAAATCCATGGCGTGGCCTTGGACAACGTGGACCATTTTCCATACCTCGGGAGCCTACTATCAGCGAGGGCAGACTTTGACAACGAGGTTCAACACCACCTCCAGTGTGCCAGCGCAGACTTCGGTCATCTGAGGAAGAGAGTGTTTAATGACCAATACCTCAAATCTGGCACTAAGCTTATGGTCTACAGGGCAGTAGTGCTACCCGTCTTCCTATTTGGCTCAGAGACGAGGAGAATATACAGTAGAGACCTTAAATCGCTGGAGAATTACCACCAGCGCTGCCTCTGCAAGATCCTGCACATCCACTGGAAGGATAGACACACCAACGTCAATTTTCTCGATTAGGCCAACATCCCCAGCATCAAAGCACTGACCACACTCGACCAGCTCTGTTGGGCGGGCCGCATCGTCCGCATGCCTGACACAAGACTCCCAAAGCAAGCGCTCTACTCGGAACTCCTACACAACAAGTGAGCCCTAGGTGGCCAGAGGAAACATGTGAAGGACACCTTCAAAGTCTCCTTGATAAAATGCAACATCCCCACTAACACCTGGGAGTCCCTGGCCAAAGACTGCTCGAAGTGGAGGAAGGGCATCTGTGAGGGCGCTGAGCACCTCGAGTCTTGTCGCCGAGAGCATGCAGAAAACAAGTGCAGACAGCGGAAGGAGCGTGCGGCAAACCAGTCCCACCCACCCTTTCCTTCAACCACTGTCTGTCCCACCTGTGACAGAGACTTAAATTCCCGTATTGGACTGTACATTTTTAGAGTGGAAGCAAGTCTTCCTCGATTTTGAGGGACTGCCTATGATGATGATGACAAGGAGTGCATTATACCAGTTAATGCACATGTATTATTCCACATAAGAACAGAAGAAATAGGAGCAGGAGTAGGACATTTGGCCCCTCGAGCCTGCTCCGCTATTTAATGACATCATGGATGATCTGATCTTGGCCTCAGCTCCACTTTCCTGCCCGCTCCCCAAAATCCTTGACTCACCCATCATTCAAAAATCTGTCCATCACCACCTTAAATATATTCAATGAAACATCCTCCGCAGCTCTCTGGGGCAGAGAATTCCATTGATTCACGACCTTCTGAGAGAAGAAATTCCTCCTCATCTCCATTTTAAATGAGCGACCCCTCATTCTGAAACGATGCCCTCTAGTTCTAGATTCCCCCAAGAGAGGAAACATCTTCTCTGAATCCACCCTGTCCAACCCCTATAGAATCTTATACATTTCAATAAGATCATCTCTCATTCTTCTAAACTAAAATGAGTATAGGCTCAACCCGCTCAATCTTTCTTCGTAAGACAATTCTGCTACTAAGGCAGAATTGTGTCTAGCTGCAGCATTCCCCTCCACGTCTCAAGTGTATTTTTACGGAACAGATAAAATTTGAAGCTTTTGCGTTGGAAAGCCCAGATCTAAATTTCAATTAATAACAGTTCAAATCACTTCAATAAATCAGCAGGCTTCATCAGCATCTATCAGCTCTGGACTGAAATGTTCACAAAAGAGTACAAGAACCTATTGTTTTGAGTAACGTTCTTTGAGAGCCCAGGAGAGTTTGAGAGCTTTTAGTGATCTCTTGCAGTAATGGAAGCAGTGTCTAATCGTGCTATTATCCCAATAATGACATCCCACAGTATTAAAAAGCCAGTACCCTGCCAGCAGCTGTCTGTGCTTTGCAGCACCAACGATATCGAGCCAGAGAAGCTTACAGTAACGGCTGGTACTCACATTGCTGGGCTCTTCTGGGTTTGAATGTAGTCCAGACTGACGGGATGGAAACCAGTTCTGTCACTCAGATCAGTGCCACCAGGAAAAGCAAATGGTTCAGTCACCTTTATTGTCCTCCAGTGCGTTGCTGTATCCTTTAGTTTAGCCATTGTGAGATGTTCAGTCTCGGGATGTGGGTGTCATTGGTGAGGCCAGTGTTTATTGCCCATCCCTCAGTCCCCGGGGAAGGTGCTGATACAACTGAGTGTCTTGCTAGTCCAATGCAGAGGGCTGATAGGAATCATGTTGGCGTGGAACTGGAGTCACATGTAGGCGGGACTGGAGTCACATGGAGGCGGAACCGGGTAAGGACAGCATGTTTCCCTCCCTAAAGGAAATAAGGGAATAAGGAGTTATGGGGAGCGGGCAGGGAAGTGGACCTGTGTCCATGATCGTATTAAATGGCGGAGTAGGCTTGAGGGGCCGTATGGCCTACTCCTATTTCTTACGTTCTTATGTAAAGGACATTAGTGAACCAGTTGGGTTTTGACAACAATCTGACAGCTTCACAGTCACCATTACTGATATCGGCTTTTCATTTCTTGATTTCTTAAACTGAATTCATATTCTCAAACTGTCCCGGTGGCATTATGAACTCACATTCTCTGTCTTATTAGTTCATGGCACTTACAACTGTGCCCTCAAACTCTTAACTGTCTAGACTTTGACCTTCCATTCAGCACGATCACTCTGTAGCTGCTCATTTGTTCAGTCATTACCTCACCTCCACCTTGAATGCCCTTGCCCCTAGCCAAGACTTCACTGTCTTCATTCCAATCGTTTCCCCATTACAGTTCCTCCCTTCAATCCCGTAAAACCAAGAGAGGCAGACTTGAACATGTCTGGCACAGAACTGACGTTAGCCATCACATGCCAGATCTGGCTGGCCCATATCAAGCTCTACCTAGATTCACTCTCCTTTGCCAAAACCCGCGCTACTCTAGGATCACTCTCCCCGCTTTTTTTCTCCACTACCAGTTATCTCCTTAGTCCCCACTGGCCTCACCTCTAACAGCAAGTGCGAGGAGCTCATGCATTACTGTGTCACCAAGATTGAGACCATCCGCTCAGCTACCTCTGCTGCATCCCTCCCTTCCCCTTGCCCATCCAGCCAAACTGTATCCCCCCCCTTCCCCTGGGTTACCGCCAGCCTAAACCCACTCTCTAGTTTCTCTCCTATCTTTCCCCCATGTCCTCTCAGTGCTCACACTGTCCACGAGACCCACTCCTACTGCCTTAACCCTACTCACACAAAACCCGATTCCCCAACTTCCCTTCTTGGTTCCCGTAATAGTTGCCATTGCAAATGGTTTACTCTCCTCAGTTACTGTCCACATACTTTTCATCACCCACCTCAAAATAAACCCATCCTTGAGCCCTCTGTCCTTGCAAACTATCAATCTATCTCCAACTTTCCCTTCCTCTCCAAGGTCCTTCGACATGATGTTGCCTCCCAGATCCATGCTATCTCCCATGCATCTCTCTATTACAATCCCTCCAATCGAGTTTCTGTGCCTCTCACAGCACCACAGTCACAAACAGCATTCACTCTGACTGTCATCATAGTGCACTATCCCTGCTCAGTCTCTGACACAGCTGATCGCACCATTCTCACCCAACCTCTCCTCCATTAACTAGCGCCATGTATCGTTCGACCCGTATCCATCCAATCATAGTCAGAGTATTTCCAGCGATTGCACCATTACCTCCAGAGATCCCCAAGGATTCATCATTGAGACCCTCTCTTCCTCACTTATATGCCACCCCTCAATGACAACATCTGCAGACATAGGGTCAGCTTCCACATATATGGTGATGACTCCAGTCTCACCTACTCCACCCTGCCACTGCCTTGATGCTGTCACTCCTCTCATCTGGCACCTGGGCTTAGATCAGCTGTAATTTCCTCCAGTTAACCATTGGTAAGACCAAAGCCACCATCCTCAGTCCCCATCCCACCACAGAACTTGTACACTTGCAAAATTTCCCTCCACGGCCACTGTCTCAAGCTGAACTAGACTGTTTGCAACTTTGGTGTTCTATTTGACTCTTGAGTTTCTGACCCCATATCCTCTCTAACGTTCCACCTCCATAACACGGAGCCTCAGCAAGGGCAGTGGTTAAATTCAATTGCCAAGTTGTTGGTTGGGTGGCAGAATGAAACTGTGAGCAGGTCTACTGCCAGTGGCACCTAATAAGGAAAGTTGCACCTTAAAAAGAGAATTGTCTTCCTGTGTGTTTTGTCTTCCTGTATGTTTCCTAACAAAAGCACAGGATAGCTTTGGATGAGGAAGAACCTTTGTCCCATCTGATCTCATCTTCCTGCAATACCAACCCTACCATCTTCCCATTGCAGAATACAACTCAGTCTTGCCTTGGAGGGAGTGCAACAAAGGTTCACCAGACCGATTCCTGGGATGGAGTGATTGTCCTATGAGGAGATTAAGTAGACTAGGCCTATAGTCTCTAGAGTTTAGAAGAATAAGAAGTCATCTAATTCAAACATATAAAATTCTTACAGGGCTTGACAGGTTAAATGCAGGGAAGATGTTTCTTCTGGCTGGGGCGTCTAGAAACACGGGTCACTGTCTCAGAATAAGGGGTCGGCCATTTAGGACTGAGAGGAGGAGAAACTTCTTCACTTAGAGCGTGATGAATCTTTGGAATTCTCTACCCCAGAGGGCTCAGATTGAAGACAGAAATCAATAGATTTTTCAATATTAAGGGAATCAAGGGATATGGGGACAGTGCAGGAAAGTGGAGTTGAGGTAGAATATCAGCTATGATCTTATTGATTGGCAGAGCAGGCTCGAGGGGCCAAATGCCCTACTCCTGCTCCTAATTCTTATATTCTTACGTTCTTTTATATATGTATTTCATTGACTGTAAAATACTTTGGGACATCCTGAGATCATGCTATAGAAATGCAAATCTTCCTTTTTTATTATATGTCAGCAACTTGGCTTGACCAGGAGGACATTGTACAGCATCTGTACGACGACTGGGGATTGGAACACAATTGATGTGACAATGTAACCCAGCATCCTGGTCACTTTACTTATTGTCAATGTACAACTTAAGGGTGACAAAAGGCTTCTTTCTGTGTGAAGTCAGGAGAACAAAAAATTATAAGTTTCCTTCCCAGCCAAGATATGGTTTGTTAAATTTATTGAGGCAATGCCTGCTTAAGATTTCTAAAGAGTGTATACGTGTGTTTTATACAGAGATTAATGAACAAACTGTACTGAAGTCACGAGTTGTTAAGTTTGGATCTTGACTTTGCTTTTTGCTCATGGTGCACAGCAGGTTTCAAATAGTCTGGTTACGTATTTAAATAAACAATGCAGATAGCCAATTGAAGAGTTGCACAGGATGCAGTGATCCCAGCACATCCTTAAACCAACACTGCTCGTCGGACAGTTCACAAAGATGAGCTCCTGTTTGCAAAACTAAATGCTTTCTTCCTGATCTGTCCAAGTTGATAATTTACTTTCTGGTTAATTTTATTTCAGTAAATATAGGTGTAGGGCTAAGCTTCAGAGGGCAGGATTGCACCGAGGCTGAGAAGAAGAAGGGTGAAGATGAGGTCCGTTGAGACTCGGGTTTCAGGACACGGGACAGTGTGGTTAATTCTCATCGTGCGGCGTGGGTGTGAAGCCCTCATTGCAGACTATCTGTCCGTTATAAAAACCGCGCCATTTGATAGGAAAATCAGGTGGTTTCTATAACAACGGGGAGCCAGTTCGCCAGTTTTACACCAATGAGTCTTGACGTTAACATCACAGCAAGGCATGGAGAATATGCGTGATTTTTGCCGGTGGTTCCAGACTGCGGTACGTGTTAAACAGTTAAACTGCTTTAATGTGGGAGATATTCATTGAATGACTGAGTTAGCTGCAAAATCCTTTCCCATTAGTTTCTCAAAGAAATGTTTGGCAACTAAAGCACTTTGTCTAATATCTCCCACTCGGAGATTTTCTGATACTGCACCAGTGCGATAGTCAGGAAGAATAGAGGCTGCACAGCAAGCGCAAGCTGGCAGATCGAGAGAAAGTAAAAGCGAGCCAAGCAGAGGAAAGCATTGAATTAGTTGAAAGAGGACAAAGCGAAGACAGAACACACACAGACCTCCAAAAAAGGAGAAATCAAACAAAAATAAACATCTTTTTTAACATAAAGATCATTAGGTCGTTAGCCTGAGAGCATTGGAAACTTGGCAAAGCTGAATGTGAATCTGTGCTTTCAACTCACTCGGGGGCTGAATTCCCACTGCAGTGCCCAGAATGCGTTTTCGGTCATTCTGTGACCTGTCTTGCTTCAAAGCATTGAATCTGCTGGGCTAGCATTCCCCAAGGCCCCAGTCCACCATTGCAACTCTGTGAGCAGAGCCAGCATCCACCACATCTGTGAGTGACATCATGGGGGCAGGGAGTCAGAAGCGCCTGTTACCCCTCTCCCCCCACCCCCCCCTTTGGAATCTCAAAAGGAAAGAATAACACGGAGTGATGACCTGGCGTGATTGGGTCCTGCCCCACATTCTGAGCATCTGCCCAACCGACATTTTTCTTCGGCTCCTTGAGGCCCAGGGATTTCACGGTCTAAGGGCCCCAAATTGGTCAAAGCCAAGGCCCTCCCAAGGGCCACCGAAGAGGGAGGGTGGCAGAACTGAAAATAAAAACCATTATCAAATCAACACCGGACCACCTTCAGGGGACCCTATCCAGATAAGACGCTGTAAAAATAAAATTTAAAGATGTTCACTCGCCTTTTTTTTGCAGGTCTCCATACTTCCCATCAGGGTTAGACCTGCCTCCACATAGCGGTCCTTCCCCCTGGCACCAATCTGGCAGCTCGGCGGGTGGGAGGACACTTGCGCTATTTGGCCGCCAGCAGCCGTCAGCAAGCGGTTCCCGGCAGTACTCCCCCGCCCCCGCCCATTCCAGCCCGAGAGAAGACCAGAGGCAAAACTCAGCGGCAGTGGACGGTAAGGCCACTAATATCGGGGCCAATGTCTTTTCCATATGAAATGTTACATTGGCGAACGTAATGTGGATTTAAAATGGAGCTCTCTCAGCTGCCTTCTGAAAAGCATTGTATTGTTTTTGTTTGGGAATGTGAGACAATACATATAGCTGTCTATAGATAGCTATGGGTTTCAGGGTAGAGGAGGCTAACTGGTTTTCCAAGGTTGGATACCTATACTTACAAGGTAATTGCAACCAATGTGTGCTTCTAACTCTTGGAGATGAGTCAGGATCCCATAGAATGAACAAGCACCTATATTACATTCATCAAAGTCTCTGTTGTTGGATTCGGAAAGGAATCTTAGATTTAGGATTCTATTATTGTTGAGGCAGTTTAGAGTATTGTGTCAGTTAAGCATTGCATTGCTCAATATCTGATGTATTCCTCCTGTCTCTCTGTAATTATACATCATGTAAATGTATTTTGAAACTATTCTTAGCCTGAATAATCTTATCTGACAGCAGAGTGTTTACAATTTTCTGGACCGCGCAGGTGGGTCGGCTGTGTGAAAATAATGTGGCAAATGGGTCATTTGTTAATTCTGGTACCCTGCTCCCATTCACAGCGCACACAAGGGTGGCAGATTTAGATCACGGGGGTGCAGGTCTGCTTGTTGAAGGTGCACTTTGCTATGAGGCAAATAAGGAGTGTTAAGGGATAGCTCAAACTGTAAAAACTGCATCTGACTAATGGCTGTGGCTGACATTGCTAACATATTACAAAGGACTAAGGTTTGAGCAAATAAAAAATGATTTAGAGTTTTGTAAATCGTAATGTATAACATATTTTATCGGGAGCTCTCTAATATTGCTATTGTCAAATCCCTTCCAAGCGAACCAATAAATATTAATCTTGTCCAGGCTGATGCATCATTTACTTATTAGAATGCATCATTTACTCAGTGTAGAATTCTGCACCATAGCAGCAAGTGGTATAGGATGATATTGTGAAACAATCGTACAATGATTTGGATAGTAACGGCATTAATCTGCAGTGGGAGTAATGTTTGACTCCATGGGCTAATGATTGGCTGAGTGGAAAAGATTTAAACAAACAGTATGGGAATGAGATGTAAATGCCTTTCATCTTAAAAAGATTTAACCTCCTCTCCAAAGAGTAACAAAGGAAAGAGAAGTGGCCGCTCTTTTCTTCCTAACCTTTTGCACACAGCGGATATCGTACGCTGTGCTGAATATGCATCGGCCCAACAAGCTGAGCAGTTGTTCTGAGGATGTCGGGCTGAAGCTCAGGAGTGCCAGCATTTGGGCTTCTGTGGGACAATGTGTAGCCATGAACCCAAAGAATGGTTGACCTACATCCCATCAGCCTTTGGTGTGGATTCCCGGGGTGTGTGAGCGTACACCCTTGTATGCCAACAAACACAGATTTGCTCTTGCCAACCACACAGATATACTTTGTTGTCCTGAGAGTTGGGCCACTCTCTGAAGTTCTCTGCTCAGTCTTTGTGGTAAAGGAGCTTTCTTATATGGTCACTGTTAGATTTGAAACGCTCAGTTGCCTCACAGTCTTGTGAGTGCCAGATAAGACGGGCAGCAATAATGCTGCTTCCCGATCTACTTACAATCCATATAATATCGTACTTGATTAAGGCCAATGGCTCTTCACTGTTAACTGCTACACCTGTTGGCTGAGGAAATTATTACAGAAGACTTGGCAGCTTGTTCTTCAGTCTTCAAATCAAGTCAAACATTTTATCTTTCTTATTTGGTCCTCTTCTAACAGGCTATAAGAACATAAGAAATAGGAGCAGGAATAGTCCATACGGCCCCTTGAGCCTGCTCCGCCATTCAATACGATCATGGACTCAGCTCCACTTCCCTGTCCGTTCCCTATAACCCTTGACTCCCCTGTATATATGGACCAAACGCAGATTGACAAAGAGGATTGCCCGCCTCGAGGGGTTACGATATGAAACTTCTTTCTTTATATCGATTCTGAGCTCTTTTTTTTCCTTACCTTTTAGGTTACGTAGAATGTACAGCACAGAAACAGGCCATTCAGCCCAAGCGTCTGTGCCACTGTTTACCGTCCCACTTTACTTCATCTAATCCATATTTCTCATGTGCCCTAGAAAAGCTGATGGGAGTAAAACTCAACTTCACTGAGGGCGCAAAATAGATGGTAGTGATCGGTCACCTCCAATGGAAAGCAAAATTGGGCGGGGCTTATTCCCTAACTCCACCTCCCTCGCCTGCTTTAAGGCCCTCCTTAAATCCCAGCTCTTCAACCAAGCTTTCTCTCCTTCTGAAATCTCCTTCTTTGTCTCAGGTCTATTTTTCTCTGATAATGACCCTGTGAAGCACCAGTGACATTTTTCTATGTTAAAGTTGCAGTATAAATTGCACGGTCTTGTCGATTGAATTAGTGCCTAACAGTTCGCAGACAGATACCCAGCAACCTATTCAATGCCATACAGTGCACTGATGGACTTTGAGCATTTCATTTTATTCTGCTGAAGCCACTGCTGGTTGGTGATAAATACTCAACCTGTGTAAGTGGTTAAATGAATTAGTCGGGTCTGAACAAGTCAAGGTGCTCCCGTGACTGGATTGCTGCAATGTTATAATTTATGCAAGCCACCACAATATGTGTAAACACCTGTTCTTTCTCCCACAAACCATCAAGTTGTGGTGGAGTGATTGGATATTTGTAGCCTAATTAAGTTCTTGGAAGATGATCTTTTGACATAAAACAATATGACATCTCTGTCAGACTATTTTTATTCCTGCTCCTCTTGGGCAGGAATAAAATAGTTTTGTGCGGCCTCCAGTGTCCCTTTTAAGAAGCACTGGTCAGGTGCTTGACGCTTGGTATGACTGGGCAGAGCATCCCTAGCACATGGGCTGCCCATTTGTACTTGAAAATTGGTATCATGGGTCCCAAAATAATGCTCGCTTGGCCGACCTCCCACCTTCCACCATGTGTAAACATGAGCTCATCCAAAACTCAGCAGCCCGTGTCCTAACTCGCACCAAGTCGCACACACCCATCACCCCTGTGCTCACTAACTTACATTGGCTCCCGGTCCGGCAACACCTCAATTTTAAAAGTTTCATCCTTGTGTTCAAATCCCTCCATGACCTCGCCCCTCCCTATCTCTGTAATCTCCTCCAGCCCCACAACCCTCCGAGATCTGTGCACTCCTCCAGTTTTGGCCTCTTGAACATCCTCGATTTAATTCACTCCACCATTGGTGGCCGTGCCTTCAGCTGCCGAGGCCCCAAGCTCTGGAATTCCCTGCCTAACCCTCTCCGCCTCTCCGTCTCTCTCGCCTTTAAGATGCTCCTTAAAACCTACTTCGTTGCCCCAGCTTTTGGCTACCTGTCTTAATACATCCTTATGTGCCTCAGTGTCAAATTCTGTTTGATAATCGCTCCCTGGGACGTTTAACTAAGTGAAAGACACTATATAAACGTTGTTGAAGGACCCCCCCCATGAGTAAAGTTAAGCCTGTTTCAGACACGGGCTGTTCTACCCATTTACAGGCCGCCTGAAGATTGTGTCAGCTGGGCCTCGGGCCTCAAGGTTTCCCCTCCCCAATTGTCCACTGCCGCCTCCCGTTTATTAGGTGAGAAATGGGAGTTGGGTATTTGAAACCCAGCTCCTCCATTTCCACCTGCGCAGTCCCAACTCTTCACAGTCTTAAACACAGCTATCAAATCAAATTAGTTCCTGAAATTAGCAAGTTTTTCTTCACACAGTGAACAACACGTAGAATGGACTCCAAGATAGAGCAGTGAAGTTAAAAACCCTGCAACCAATTAATAAGCAATTAGATGCTACAGTGGCAGCAATATAGGATTACCTAAACTGAGCCAAATGACCTGTCTCATCTGGAGCTAGACTTGCATTTACATAACCTCAGGACATCCCAAAGTGCTTTACAGCCAGTGAAATACTTTTTCAAGTGCAGTCACTGTTGTAATGTGGGAAAGGTAACATAATCTGTACCTGTTTTATGGCCTTGTGAAAGCAGAGCGTGAACAGGGACTTGAGCAACACATCCTACCAGTCATAGAATCGTACAGCACAGATTGTAGCAGACCAGGTAGATAAGGTGGTTAAGAAGGCACACAGAATACTTGCCTTTATTAGTCGAGGCATAGAATACAAGAACAGGGAGGTTATGCTTGAACTGTATAAAATACTGGTTAGGCCACAGCCCCGTGGTTGTTGAGCCCTCTGACAAGTGAAACAGGTCCTTCCAAAGATGAATTTAGGGAGTGAAGAGCTAAATTTAAAAAGTAGGAGCTCAAAAGTAATAATCTCAGGAATGCTACCAGTGCCACGTGCTAGTCAGAGTAGGAATCACAGGATAGCTTGAGGAGTGGTGCACAAGGGAGGGATTCAAATTCCTGGGACATTAGAACCGGTTCTGGGGGAGGGGGGACCAGTACAAAGCGGACGGTCTGCACCTGGGCAGGACTGGAACCAATGTCCTAGGGGGAGTGTTTGCTAGTGCTGTTGGGGAGGGGTTAAACTAATATGGCAAGGGGATGGGAACCTATGCAGGGAGACAGAGGGAAGTAGAATGGGGGAAGAAGCAAAAAATAGAAAGAAGAAAAGTAAAAATGGAGGGCAGAGAAACCTAAGGCAAAAAGGGCCACATTACACCAAAATTCTGAAGGGGCAAAGAGTGTTAGAAAGACAAGCCTGAAGGCTCTGTGCCTCAATGCGAGGAGTATTCGGAATAACGTGGATGAATTAACTGCGCAGATAGCAGTTAACGGATATGATGTAATTGGCATCACGGAGACATGGTTCCAGGGTGACCAAAGCTGGGAACTCAACATCCAGGGGTATTCAACATTCAGGAAGTATAGGCAGAAAGGAAAAGGAGGTGGGGTGGCATTGCTGGTTAAAGAGGAAATTAATGCAATAGTAAGAAAGGACATTAGCTTGGATGATGTGGAATCGGTATGGGTGGAGCTATGGAAGACCAAGGGGCAGAAAACGCTAGTGGGAGTTATGTACAGACCACCAAACAGTAGTAGTAAGGTTGGGGACAGCATCAAACAAGAAATTAGGGATGCATGCAATAAAGGTACAATAGTTATCATGGGTGACTTTAATCGACAAATTGGGCTAACCAAACTGGTAACAATGTGGTACAGGAGGATTTCATGGAGTGTATTAGGGATGGTTTTCTAGACCAATATGTCGAGGAGCCAACTCGGGAGCTGGCCATCCTAGACTGGGTGATGTGTAATGAGAAAAGACTAATTAGCAATCTTGTTGTGCGAGGCCCCTTGGGAAAGAGTGACCATAACATGGTAGAATTCTTTATTAAGCTGGAGAGTGACACAGTTAATTCAGAAACTAGGGTCCTGAACTGAAAGAAAGGTAACTTTGATGGTTTGAGGCATTAATTGGCTAGAATAGGCTGGCAAATGATACTTAAAGGGTTGACGGTCGATAGGCAATTGCAAACATTTAAAGATCACATGGATGAACTTCAGCAATTGTACATCCCTGGCTGGAGTAAAAATAAAACGGGGAAGGTGGCTCAACCGTGGCTAACAAGAGAAATCAAGGATAGTGTTAAATCCAAGGAAGATGCATATAAATTGGCCAGAAAAAGCAACAAACCTGAGGACTGGGAGAAATTTAGAATTCAGCAGAGGAGGACAAAGGGTTTAATTAAGAGGGGGGAAATAGAGTACGAGAGGAAGCTTGCCGGGAACATAAAAACTGACTGCAAAGCTTCTATAGATATATGAAGAGAAAAAGATTAGTGAAGACAAATGTAGGTCCTTTGCAGTCAGATTCAGGTGAATTTATAATGGGGAACAAAGAAATGGCAGACCAATTGAACAAATACACTTTGGTTCTGTCTTCACGAAGGAAGCCACAAATAATCTTCCAGAAGTTCTAGGGGACCGAGGGTCTAGTGAGAAGGAGGAACTGAAGGATATCCTTATTAAGCGGGAAATTGGGTGAGGGAAATTGATGGGATTGAAGGCCGATAAATCCCCAGGACCTGATAGTCTGCATCCCAGAGAAATAGTGGATGCATTGGTGATCATTTTCCAACAGTCTATCGACTCTGGATCAGTTTCTATGGACTGGAGGGTAGCTACTGTAACACCACTTTTTAAAAAGGGAGGGAGAGAGAAAGCGGGTAATTATAGACCGGTTAGCCTGACGTCAGTAGTGGGGAAAATGTTGGAATCAATTAAGGATGAAATAGCAGCGCATTTGGAAAGCAGTGACAGGATCAGTCCAAGTCAGCATGGATTTATGAAGGGCAAATCGTGCTTGACAAATCTTCTAGAATTTTTTCAGGATGCAACAGTAGAGTGAACAAGGGAGAACCAGCGGATGTGGTGTATTTGGACTTTCAAAAGGCTTTTGACAAGGTCCCACACGAGAGATTGCTGTGCAAAATCAAAGCACATGGTATTGGGAGTAATATACTGACGTAGATCAAGAACTGGTTGGCAGACAGAAAGCAGAGAGTCGGGATAAATGGGTCCTTTTCAGAATGGCAGGCAGTGATAGTGGAGTGTCGCAGGGCTCAGTGCTGGGACCCCAGCTCTTTACAATATACATCAATGATTTGGATGAAGGAATTGAGTGGGATATCTCCAAGTTTGCACTAAACTGGGTGGTGGTGTGAGCTGTGAGGGGGACTCTAGGAGGCTGCAGGTTAGGTGAGTGAGCAAATGCATGGCAGATGCAGTATAATATGGATAAATGTGAGGTTATCCAATTTGGGGGCAAAAATGCAAAGACAGGCGGCAGATTAGGAAAAGGGGAGGTGCAACGAGACCTGGGTGTCATGGTTCATCAGTCATTGAAAGTTGGCATACAGGTACAGCAGACGGTGAAGAAGGCAAATGGTATGTTGGCCTTCATAGCTAGGGGATTTGAGTATCGGAGCAGGGAGATCTTACTGCAGTTGTACAGGGCCTTGGTGAAGCCTCACCTGGAATATTGTGTTCAGTTTTGGTCTCCTAATCTGAGGAAGGACGTTCTTTCTATTGAGGGAGTGCAGCGAAGGTTCACCACACTGATTCCCGGGGTGGCTGGACTGACATATGAGGAGAGACTGGATCAACTGGGCCTTTATACATTGGAGTTTAGCAGGATGAGGGGGGATCTCATAGAAACATATAAGATTCTGACGGGATGGGACAGGTTAGATGCGGGAAGAATGTTCCCGATGTTGGGGAAGTCCAGAACCAGGGGACACAGTCTAAGGATAAGGGGTAGGTCATTTAGGACTGAGATGAGGAGAAACTTCTTCACTCAGAGAGTTGTTAACCTGTGGAATTCCCTACCGCAGAGAGTTGTTGATGCCAGTTCATTGGATCTTGTCAAGAGGAAGTTAGATATGGCCCTTATGGCTAAGGGAATCAAGGGGTATGGAGAGAAAGCAGGAAAGGGATACTGAGGGATTGATTAGCCATGATCTTATTGAATGATGGTGCAGGCTCGAAGGACCGAATGGCCTACTCCTGCACCTATTTTCTATGTTTCTATGTTTCCTATCTACTGAGCCCTGCGGAACCCCACTGCCTTCCAGTCACAAAACACCCATCAATCATTACACTTTGCTTCCTGCCTCTGAGCCAATTTTGGATCCATCTTGCCACTTTGCCCTGGATCCCATGAGCTTTTATTTTCATGACCAGTCTGCCATGTGGTTCCTTATCAAAAGCTTTGCTAAAATCCATCATACGCACTGCCCTCTTTGACCCTCCTGACTACCTCCTCGAAAAATTCAGTCAAGTTAGTTAGACACAACCTTCCCTTAACAAATCCATGCTGACTGTACTTGACTAATCCCTGTCTTTCCAAATGAAGATTTACCCTGTCCCTCAGGATTTTCTCCAATAATTTTCCCACGACTGAGCTTAGGCTGACTGGCCTGTAATTACTTGGTCTACCTCTTTCTCCTTTTTTAAACAAAGGTATTACATTAGCAGTCCTCCAATCCCCTCGCACACACCTGTAGCCAAAGAGGACTGGAAAATGATGGCCAGAGCCTCTGCTATTTCCTCCTTTGCTTCTCTTAACAGCCTGGGATACATTTCATCAATAGTCCCAAACCTTGTCTTCCCTCTGTTACTGACCATCACAGTGCTCTCTTGGCCCCAATGCTGAAATAAAATCCACCACAAAATGAACATTTCAATCCAACTTTATCCATCAATCCATCCGATATAACCCAACAAATTCAATTGATCACCTTGTGTATTCCTTTAGTGCCTGCCTTCCATCTGCCTTTGCCTGTCCTAGTGCTCCGACGCAGTGCTAGCCCAATGGCTGCAGCAAGGCTGCTGGAAGGCTGCTGACTTTCAGTGGGGGACACTGTAGATGGCCTTGCAGGACAACCTCAAGCCTCTCTGGACCTGTAATAGAGATTAACATACCATTTGCTTTCCTAATTACTTGCTGTATCTGCATGTTAACATTTTGTGATTCATGTACAAAGACACCCAAATCCCTCTGAATAACAACATGCCTCGTATCTCACCATTTACAAATATTCTGCTTCTCCATTATTTCTACCAAAGTGGATAAATTTACATTTCTCCACATTATAATCTATCTACCATGTTCTTGCCCATTCACTTAACCGCTCTATATTCCTTTGCATCTTCTTTCATCCTCCTCCCAACTTACTTTTGCACTTAGCTTTGTATCGTCAGCGAACATGGATACATTACACTCGGTCCCCCCATCTATGCCTTTGATGCGGCCATGCCCTTCCTAAGAATGACCAACACCATTTCCTCCAGAGAGATGAGCCTGTTCCCTGTCAGTTAAGCCCTGCTACCTTATTATGAGTCACCTTTTCCTGCAAGAGAAAGGGAAATGTGTCAGTGAGTGTGATGCAATGTGTTTGGGTGCCTGCCATGGTTGAAGAGCTGCCTTTGTGTGCAAGTTGTGAGACATGGGTGTGAGGCTTGCAGTCGTGCTAAGTGTGTGAGGGGGAGGTCAAGTTATGAATGTGAGGTATGAGTCATGTTTGGTGAAGATTATTGGTAAGTGCGTGATGGGGGTGTGGGTGTGTTGAGCAATGTGTGAGGCTAGTGGTGCAGATGGTGGGTTATGGCATTTGAAGATGAATTCACTGACCTTGACCATTCATGTGAGGTCATTAAACTTCCTGCTCTGCGCCACATCCTCGGGGCAACACTGCTGGTATTCATTACATTGACTATCTGCTCGCAATGCACTTTTGCCTGTTGCCTGGAAGGTCTCCTGGGCCTCTGTGGAAAGAGGATCTCTCACCTCGAGCTGACCTCTTGCACTAAAGCCTCCAGTGCTGCATCGGAAAAACTGTTGTGCCCTGTTGCGTTTTTGAAGCCAGTTGAATGATGATCTGCAGACAGAAAGCACCTCCCCTTTAAGGGGTGCAGACTACCTTTAAGTAGTGCAGGCTAGTTTTAATTGGTGCTAGATTCGTACGAACTTGGGCCCTCCGCTGAGCATTCATCCACTCAGCAGCGTGTTCAACACTCATGCAAATGAGCAGGCGGCATGAAGTTCTCCTGCTGGCTGCCGTCCTCCGGGCGGGCATGGGTTGTTAGCGTTTTCGGGAGCAAGCCAATTTCTAGACCCAGGTACTGAGAAAAGCTCCAATTATTTTTGCAGGCAATTTGCCAAGTTAGTAAAAAACAAAGCAATTTATATTAGCGATAACCCAATGATGTCATTGCCTGACTGAACATTTGCTGAATCTGAACATGGTGGAGCTGGAAAGGTAGGAATAGGAAACCTTGCCTCAGGCTATTGGAGGATGAGGGTCTGTCAGAACAGTCCCCAATGAGCTAATGCTGCCCTTTTGAAATAAGCAAGCACAGACTCTGACACTAAAATCACACACTGCTTGCTGTCTCCAGCCATTCTGCTCACTTCGATTAAGTGAATAACTTGAGCTGTTTACTCCTGTTGTGAGAATATTTTTTCTGCCCAGATTGCATTTGTTTCCATGGTTACCACACAAATTACTCTGGTAACTTCCTTGATAAACTGCACAGGTTTAATTATTTCTACCAATTACAGGGAAATATTCCACTACAATTAAGTGCTTAATGGAAAGGTTGGAGTAATATTTTACTGGGAGGGCTTGGGAAGTGAGAAGAGAAAAGAGAAATAATTACATTTATCTCCCGCCTTTTGCAAACAATGCTCTTTACAGACAGTGAAGCACTTCTGAAGTGTAGCCACTGATGTAATGTAGGAAATGTGGCAGCCAATTTCTGCACAGCAAGCTCCCACAAACAGCAATGAAATACATAACCTGATATTCTATTTTAGTTGTTAGTTGGGGGATAAATGTTGCAGTGGGATCTTTTACATTCATCTAAGATGGCAAATGGGGCCTCACTTTAACATCTCATCCACAAGATCATCATCATCATAGGTGGTCCTTCGTATCGAAGATGACTTGCTTCCACGCCAAAAAGGGGAAGAGTTCACAGGTGTTTCAATGAAATATTCCAGGTCCCGAACTACATGTTGAAGGGTGGAAGATGCCTGTGCGTGGATTTTTTAAATGTGTGGTGGCCGTTGCACACCAGCCACCACACGGGCTTGGTCCAGTGGGAAGAATTAACCCAAGACGACTGGAGACCAGCTCTGCTGCACAGACCAAGTGCGCACACATATCCCGGTGCATCAGTCCCCACAATTTATCCGCAGTCATCCGCATGACGCCACCTCTGACATTGCGGCGCTCATTCAGCACTTCACTGGAGTGTCAACCTAGCTTTATGTGCTCATGTCTTTAGAGTGGGACTTAACCCACAACCTTCTGACTCAGTACAGTACAGAGGGACCTAGGGGTTCTTGTGCATGAAACACGGGTGTTGGTATGCAGGTGCAGTAAGTGATTGGGAAGACAAATGGAATGTTGGCCTTTATTGCAAGGGGGGTGGAGTATAAAAGCAGAGAAGTCCTGCTACAACTGTACAGAGTATTGGTGAGGCCACACCTGGAGTACTGCGTACAGTTTTGGTCTCTGTATTTAAGGAGGGATAGTTGCATTGAAGGCTGTTCAGAGAAGGTTCACTAGGTTGATTCGGAGATGAGGAGGTTGACTTATGTTGAGTAGGTTGGGCCTATACTCTTCGGAGTTCAGAAGAATGAGAGGTGATCTTATCGAAACATATAAGATAATGAGGAGGCTTGACAAGATGGATGCAGAGAGGATATTTCCACTCATAGGAGAAACTAAAACTAGGGGGAAAAGTCTTAGAATAAGGGGCTGCACATTTAAAACTGAGATGAGGAGGAATTTCTTCTCTGAGGGTTGTAAATCGGTGGAATTCTCTATTCTAGACAGCTGTGGAGGCTGGGTCATTGAATATATTTAAGGTGGAGATACAGATTTTTGAGTGATAAGGAAGTAAAGGGATATGGGGAGCAGGCGGGGAAGTGGAGCTGAGTCCATGATCAGATCAGCGCTGATCGTATTAAATGGCGGAGCAGGCTCCAGGGGCCAAATGGCCGACTCTTGCTCCTAGTTCTTATGTTCTTATGTTCAAAGGCTAGAGAGCTACCCACAGAGCCCCGGCTGACACAAATAAACTGTAGTTAATGTATTAATCTACCAATGGCAGACTAGATTCTGCTTTAAGGGAAATAAAATTGGATGAAAGAGCAGCCCTCGATCATCAGATACCTGATGGTGGGGGAGGGATGGGCAAATCTCACTGTTTGATGATTTTATTTACTACCTAATCCCCCTGGGCCGACTGAGTGAGCAGTTGTGAACGGCAGTCTGGAGGTCAGTTGCCCAGCAAATTTTCCCTCGCCTCACCCAACTTGTGCTCAGTAACTGCACAGCATGGAGGAGAAGTGGGGGCGGGGGCGGAGGGAGGTGGAATCCCACCCTAGTTGGTCTGAGGATATTCAGGGGCCATAATTGCCCCTTTCCTAAAGGCCCGTTGGTGTCTCTGGGAAGCGACCCGCCGGGAGTTGTCCCCGGGATGGAGGCGGGTAAAACGGTTTTGTGTCGCACCCTATCGCTTTCGTCCTGGGCAGCGGCACACACGGCAATGGTGTTATCACCGTGCCGCCGACCCTTGATCGTCCCGCGGGGGAAATTGCCCCACGGTAGCGAGATTGGCACGGTATGATGCCACCGACAGCTCTGTGGGTCACAAAGCCGTGTTGGCTGGGGCGCCCCATCTGCCCTTAAATGGGAGGGCCTTGCGCCGCGGCCGGCATTTTTTTTGTCGGCCGAACGACAATGGAGGCAACTGGTTTGGCCAGGCAGCCCGGCACTCCCTCTTGGTTGCTGGCCCAGCCGAAACCCTCCCCGGTGGCCCAGTGGGCGCCACGGAAGCGGCTGCAGAGCTCACAGTGGCCCTACCTTTTAAGAGAAGGAGAGACACGTTGTGACGCGTCGGCGTGCCGCTGAGTGATATCGGCGCTCTCTTGCCCCGCTGAGCCGCAGAGTGCCTCCGATACTGCCCGGATATTTTTCTATGTACCAAAACCCCAATTCCGGGTCATCTAGGTTTCATTTTCGGCAGACGATAAATTTTTATTCAACTCGAATTGTGCGCCCCAAACAGGGGCAGGATTGCCCCATAAGTATCAACCACACAGTGTGGGACTGGAATCACTTGTAGCCCAGCAGTCTGTGCGGCCCCCGGCCTGTGAGCACCATCGGAGCAGGCCGGGTAGCGGAAGGAGCAGCATGGCGGCGTACCACTCCAGGGAGCAGCACGTGCTGGAGCAGGAGAGCAACGGCAGTGAAGAGTGATGTCATCAAGGTCCAGCTTGGTGATTGGGGCATGGGCAGGAACAGCAGGAGCAACAAGGTCGGGGAGAAGGAGCGGCGAGAGATTGTAGAGGGATGTGATTGGGGCCCAGGAGAGGCAAAAGTTTGGGGCCCAGAAGAGGTGAGGGCCCAGAGGCAGCACGGGCCAGCCCACACTGCGATATGTGTGCACACTAGGACCGTGCAGCAGAGCAGGTCTCCAGTCATCTTGGGTCCCCTTGCCATTGGACCAAGACCTAGCTCTGTCAAGCCCGTGTCCACACGTTAAAAAAATCCACACACGGGCATCTTCCACCCTTCAGGATGTAGTTCGGGCTCTGGAATATTAGGTCCTTCATTGAAACACCTGTGAACTTTTTGACCTGGAAGCAAGTCATCCTCGATTCGAGGGACTGCCTATGATGATGATGAGGCCTGAAGGAGTTACTGACCCAGTTGGGATTTTAATGACAATCCAGTGGCTTGCATGGTGATTTTTGCTGGTGTCAGCCCACAAATGATCAGCTTTACTGAATTCAGTTCTGCAACTTGTCATGGTTGAGCCTGAACTCTTGATCACTGGGTTGTCAGTCCCACATCACTACTTCCGGGCTGCCTTATTGCGAATGCAACCACGTTACAAAATGTTCACAGTATCCTCAAAGATCGGGTTGGTGCCAAGCGGAGATATTGCGTAAGGATATTGCTTCAAAGACGTTTGTTGAAATGATGATGGAGCTAATGAATCCCCTTTATATGGGATGGCCGGGTAAGTCCGGGGTAATTAAGTAATGATGCATGATGTGAGGAGTTAATCACAACAATATTCCTCAATTCCCCGCTGCTTCTTTTTTCAACTGAACTTTCGAATGAGAGAAACAACAGAATTCTGCAGAGGCAAAACATGAGCTTCTGGGGGAATTGGGACACAAAGCTGGCTGGATCTGAGTTCAGAGAGGAAAAGATGTGGGGAATAGGATGTTCTGCCATTGTTGCTGGCTCCTCGCGTCACTCGGAAAGTATTCGCATTGATCAAACTCACAGGAAGGCTGCCAGGCAACGAGTACTGTGTCGGGTGTGGTGCTGAGCTGTGTGACAAGGAAACTCCTTGCTTCCCGCAACTCCCCCCCCTTCACACCAGCTCGCACTACACACTGTCACAGGTAGCAAGGTACATTTACTTCCACATGGCGAGTCACAGAAAGGTGTGCTTGCCGCTCAGAAATGTATTCTGGTCCATCAACCTCTAACACCAGGTCACAAAAGTAATTGAGCAACCTACAGTGCTCTTGTGCCTTGGCCAGACTAATCTGCTCGGAGTGTCTGCTCTGGGGAAACATTCCTATATCCAGCTGCTAATAATGACATGGTAACTCACTCTGTAGAATACCATTAATTAAACAATTTTCCAAGTGAAGTTCTGTCAATTCTCCTTCTCCCACAACACTTATTAAAGTAATTTTGTACTGTGTAATTTTCAAAGTCATTAAACAACTGAACATATCTAGGGGGAGAAATTCGCATCATTTACGCCTCCCGTTAGCGTTCCCAAACGGGGCGAAACTGAATTTCAGCCCCCCTAGTGTAGTGCATTTAGTGTGGAGGGTTACAGCTCTTTACTAACTAACAATACACTCGGTGCAGAGCGTTATAGCTCTTTACTAACTAACTGTACACGCGGTGTAGAGCGTTACAGCCCTTTACTAACTAACTGTACACGCGGTGTAGAGCGTTACAGCCCTTTACTAACTAACTGTACACTCAGTGTAGAGCATTACAGCCCTTTACTAACTAACAATACACTCTGTATAGAGCGCTACAGCCCTTTACTAACTAACTGTACAGTTGATGCGGAGCGTTACAGCCCTTTACTAATGAACAGTATACAGTAGAGAATTACAGATGTTTACTACCTACTGATTTGATGTCAATGGACATTACATTTTGAGATTCATTCAGGGAGATAAGCTGGTATGTGAAGTGCAAGTGTTCACACTGTTGTGAAGTTGGACTTTGAGCAGATAGTTGAAGGGACCTGAGCGAGTTTTAATCTTATCAGTGTGTGAGGTGTGAATGGCATGTTATACCAAACATGGAAATGTCCTGTGGTGATAATGGTCAGCCTGAAGAGCACAAGATTCACTACAACAATGTCAGAGACAATGCTGGAAGCAGCCCGCTAGTCAGGTACCGAGTGTGGAGAGAGCAGAGGGCTTCACGTTTTGGGTGTGGACCCATTGTCCAAGTTTTGTCCAGGTTTAACGAACGATCCAGGCCTGAGATGTTAACTCTGCTGTCTCACTCGATCCTGCCTGACCTGCTGAGCTTTTCCTTTGCTGGCCGCCTATGTTTCAGATTCCCATCATCTGCACTTCTTTTATTTATGAAAATTCACCATTCTGTTTTCAGAAAAGGCAAGAAAAATATCCCAGCTCTGAATAAATGTATAGAAAAGGCAAACAAAGCCTCAAAAGCAAGATCAATTTAACAACCAATACTTTTCCAACCATCATCGATGCAATGTATTTGCTTCATGGGTGCTTTGCTTAAGAATTCATAGCAACTCATTGCTCTTAAGAACTAGTTGATTGTTAAACCTTTGCTAATGAATCAAACTACACATTACCAGTTCACCCACCAGGCTCACAACCACCTGCCCCATCATGGATCCCCCAAACACAACTGGCTGGGGTTTTATTGAGTCTTGTGAACATCACGTGACTGGCTAATCCACTCACAACTCAACAGCTCTACAAACTGATGAGCATACTCACCGGTGCATACATTACAATCGGAAATCGGCCAGCTTTCAGCTGGAGATTACTAACTGGTACATCATCTACTTTCTGCTATTACTTGTCAATTTACTATTGACCAGAGCGGATTCAACATGAGCTAAACAAATCATGTGGTGTCCCAAGGTTACTGCACCAACCATACATAACATCACTGGGCGATTGGGGGTCTGGTTGCTAGATTTTTAAGTGAAAATAAGTCATCGCAGGCCAGGGATCAAGCCTTCCTGGTTTGGGTGGGTCTCACCTTGTCCTGTATTATATACCTGTCTTTTAACTTTAGAACGGTCTTATAGATATAGCCTGGGCCCAAATAGTTTGTATTGATTTCCCCTTCCCTATGTTCAACAGTGTCAGCTGTGGCTCAGTGGGTAGCACTCTTACTTCTGAGTCAGGAGGTTGTGGGTTCAAGTCCCACTCTGGGGACTTGAGTGTAAAAATCTAGGCTGACACTCCAGTGCAGTGCTGAGGGAGCGCTGCACTTTTGGAGCTGCCATCTTTCGGATGAGACGTTAAACCGAGGCTCCGTCTGCCCTCTCAGGTGGATGTAAAAGATCCCATGGCACTATTTTGAAAAAGAGCAGTGGAGTTATCCCCGGTGTCCTGACCAATATGTATCCCTCAATCAGCATAACAAGAACAGATTATCTGGTCATTATCGCATTCTGTTTGTGAGAGCTTGCTGTGTGCAAATTGGCTGCTGTGTTTCTCACATGATAACAGTGACTAAACTCCAAAAAGAACTTCATTGGCTGTAAAGTGCTTTGAGATGTCCAGTGGTCATGAAAGATGCTATATAAATGCAAGTCTTTCTTTCTGTCAACTGACATTAATGGGAACATTGGCCTTCCCCAATCCTAGTGGGGAGGGGGGGATTGAAACAGCATCCAACCATCAGCTCAACATGATAGCAAAGAGTGATTGAAAGATACCAGGAGTTAGCGTCTAACACTGAGCTAATGAGGGGATGTTGTAACGTCCCCCGCATCCCCCCCAGCAGAGACCAGGCGGAGGCGGGAGATTTATACGCTGGCCTCCTGTAATTTTAAATGGCAGATGCCAAGGGCCCATACCCAAAGTTGTTTAATATGTAGATTATGCTCTGATAATGTCATCAGGGCTAGACTGCAATTGTACCCTGGGACTGCCGAGCCAAACCTGTCAGAGAATCGACCGGAGATGAGGTCCATCATGGTGAATTAATTTAAATGTTCTTTTGTCCCGGCGGGTCTGTCTCACACTCTCTTTATGCAGCCCTCTGCTTGTTTATCTGTGTTCTGCGTGACTGTAAAACACAATGTCCCCTACCCAGGTCCCTCACCCCAGAACCATCCCTCTCATCTTCCAAATCGCCCCCAACAAGTCAAAACAGCTCACTTCCTATTCGGCTCCCGGTTAAGCAATATCTCGATTTCAAAATTCTCATCCTTGTTTATAAATCCCTCCATGTCCTCGCCCCCTCCCTATCTCTGTAATCTCCTCCAGCCCCACAACCCCCCAAGATGTCTGTGCTCCTCAAATTCTGCCCTCTTGAGCATCCCTGATTAAAATCGCTCAACCATCGGTGGCCGTGCCTTCTGTTGCCTGGGCCCCAAGCTCTGGAACTCCCTCCCTAAACCTCTCCGCCTCTCTTTCCTCCTTCAAGACTCTCCTTAAAACATACCTCTTTGACCAAGCTTTTGGTCACTTGCACTAATTTCTTATTATCTGACTCGGTGTCAAATTTATTTTTGTGTCTTATAACACTCCTGTGAAGCGCCTTGGGATGTTTCACTATGTTAAAGGCGCTATATAAATACACGTTGTTGTAATCAGATTTGATTTTGAAGAATTGATCTTACCTGTGATGCTTTATATTGAGATTTTTCCCCCTGTAAAATTCCAATTTGTGGGTAGGCATTGCCTATGTAGCCCTAAAGGAGGTAAATCACCATCGTGTGTGAAGCAAAAGTAAGGAGGTAGCTTAAAACCGAAGTGTCACCTCAGTGTGCTTGCTGACAAATGCTCGAAGATGTTGGAACTCCTAAAGGGACATTAATGTGTTGTGTTTTACAGTCACGCTTCAGAACACACATAAGCAAGCAGAGGGCTGCATAAAGAGAGTGCGAGACAGATGTTACTTGTTCATCATACCTGTGCACGATTCAGTAACCAGAAACAAAACTAATGAAATCTCTGCGGATGTCATTTGAGAAACCAAATAAAACACATCTCCCGGAATAACTGGGTTATCAGACGACTGAATGAAGCTGGGGACAAGGGATTCATTCTGTGCCAGATAGTATATATAGCAGACATGTTCATGAAGAGTCGAGATCAATTGTAGGGAGAAGCTGTGTGTGTGTGTCCATTTGAGTATGTGTGTGTGTATTTGGAGGTGTATGTGTTTATTTGGGGGTGTATGTGTGTGTGTATTTGGGGGTGTGTGTGTGTGTATTTGGGGGTGTGTGTATTTGGGGGATTGTCTCTGTGTATTTGGGCATGTGTATTTGTGTGTGTGTGTGTGTGTGTGTATTTGGGTGTGTGTGTGTGTATTTGTGTGTGTGTGTGTGTGTGTGTGTATTTGGGGGAATGTGTGTATTTGGGAGGGGTGCATTAGTATGTGTGTGTGTGTGTGTGTGTGTCTTTGTGTGTGTGTGTGTGTGTATTTGGGGGAATGCATTAGTGTGTGTGTAAACAGGTTTCCGCCACACCCTGACTTTAAGCCCTGCCCAGCGCGCCAGCCCCATACCGCCCAGTTTCGACCCCTTTTCTGCCCCGTGGAGGAAATTGCCCCGCGGGAGCACGGCCGCTGCTGCTCGGTGCCCCCGACAGCTTCATGAGGCGGGAAGCTGCCAGTGGCTGGGCGTCGCGGCCGTCCTTAAAGGGGAAGGCGCACCGCCACGGCCGCCATTTTGTTGAAATTGTCGGCCCGACAATGACGGCACCTGGTTTGCCCGAACCCCTCCCTGGTGGGTCAGTGTTTTCCACAGAGGCCTCACTGGGCTTCACAGCGTCCCATCCCTTTAACGGAAGTGGAGGGACGTTGTGACTCGTTAGCGGGACGCGACAGGTCTGCGTCGCACTGACGTCATCACCGGCACGCAAGGTCAGCAGGCAGTACTGAACACCGACCCGAACCCACCCCTACACCACCTCAAACAATGCCCCAGCGCACAGGGAGGCGGTGTCAGGGTTAAAGAGCCCAGCTTTCTGGCTCTTCCTTCCGACTTCCGCCAGGCAGTACGTATCCACTTAAATCGAAGTGCCCTCCCTAATTCCTCCCGGAGGGAAATTTCGGCTACTAGGTCCTTACACTCATCGTCATGGTTTCCTCTGAAACATTCTTAACGAAGCAAAGACATTTAGAAATACAGCAGGCTATTTGGCCCAAAGCTGTGTACCCTCCAAGCCAACACATAGTTCTAATCACATTTACCCGCTCTGTTCCGATATCCCGACAACTCCTTTCCCTTTATCCAGTCTAAGCTTGAATGTTGGAGGAGTTTCTGCTTCAACATGAACCCTTGTGAATCCCACAGCCTCACCACTCTCTGTGTGAAGAAGCCTCTCCTGCCCTCTGTTCGGAATCTCTCACATTTAATCATGTCTCTTTGACCCCTCGATTTGGCGTGAGCCTGAGGTGCGAGTGTGCCGTTGGCTGAGAGTTCCAAACACGTTGTGTTAGAGCTCCTGTCACGCTGATGCAGCCAGCGTCCCTTGGAGGCCGGGCCCACAGGAGTAACGGTGCTCGCATTACTAATGGAATGTGAGTGCGGAGGGGCTGTCGAGGGTTCAGAGGGTGTCGAAGTGAGGTCTCGTGGGATGTGTCATCAATCCTTCAGTTGGCCAAGGAGACATTATTCTCTCGCTCGACGTTAATTGCCTGCTGCACTTGGATTGCTTTAGCATGGATTGGGTTTAACAAGGAGAAAGGTTAATGACTTATGAGGCTAATGTAATGGAAAATCTGCAGTTAACAGCACAACTCGAACCGCTATAAAAATATATGTACATGCACTCCAGCACCTGCCAAGATCCATATATCAGGGAACTCCAGTATAAGATGGGAGCGCGGGTTGTGATTCATAGCCAGAATGGGGGACATGTCTGTTTAGTCAGGCACGACGATGAATATCCTGTGGGTTTTGTCAAAGTAAACACACAATCACTCGCAAACATGGGAGACCACATTGTTTCGCAGTCAATACAGAGGACTTTGCGATGTAACCAATACCTCGAGTGCTTGTGTGCCTGTGTTTAGGAGCTTGCGGTGGAATTAAATACCAATTACCAAGCAAACAACAGTTCAGTTTAAAATTCAGTGGGGATCGGATGCTCTTGCTTAGGTAATGCAGCATAAATAAAAGTGCAGGCTCAATCCAGGGGTCTGATTATTGGAGATTCACTAGTATTGTATAACAGGCCACAATCCCAGGTAGTAGGGGTGATTTCCACCCTTCCTGTCTGGCACAAGCAGCATTACTTACCCGCTAGAAAACCACCCGGATCCTACTGACTTTCATCTCTGAGTCAGAAGGTTGTGCCACTCCAGAGACTTGAGCACAACATCTAGGCTGACACTCCAGTGCAGTGCTGAGGGAGTGCTGCACTGTCGGAGGTGCCGTCTTTCAGATGAGACGTTAAACCAATGCCCCGTCTGCCCCCTCAAGTGGGCGTAAAAGATCCCATGGCACTATTCGAAGAAGAGCAGGGGAGTGCTCCCCTATATCCCAATATTGATCCCTCAAACAACATCACTAAAGCAGATTATCTGATCATTTCTTTCATTGCTGTTTGTGAGATCATGCTCTGTGCAAAATGACAGTTTCCCCACATTACAACAGTGACCACACCCCATTGGCTGTAAAGTGGTTCAGGATGTCCTGAGGTCGTGAAAGGCGCTATATAAATGCAATTCTTTTTGTGTGCAGTTACCCTAGAAGTAATGCCCTCCTTGAATAGCTGAGAGACTGAACTACACAGGCACTGACGATGACAAGAGAGTCAATTCTCTCAGTGCTCAGCGAGAAGCAGCTAGCCTGTGCTACAATTGACCTGCTGCTCAGATGGTGCAGGGAAGCTCTCATTGGTCTTCCATGGGAACTGACCAGTGACGGAAGACACCCATTCACTTGTGGAGTTGCACATCTGTCTTTTAATATAAAATCTGCACTGCACCGTGATGTGCACTTAACGTGCATCACTGGACACTGAACCCGGGACATTAGACAGACACGGGTAACCAGCTACCAGCTGCTAAACAGTTGCAGTGTCCCATACAGCGAGTCCCACATAAATGCTCATTGGTTGCCTCCTGCTCTTGTCGGCTGCAGATTCCCTCAGGATACTGCAGCTAGTTGCTGCCACCAGCCTGGGCTCTCCCACTGAGGGCAGCGTCCCATCTCCAGCCTGAGGAGGGAGATTCTGGCAGGATCGGTGTGTGGGACGGTGGGGGAAAGATCCAGGCCCTGTACAGTTGACCTCTCCCCTCAATCAGAACACCGTTCTATTTAAAAGTCTTTGGGCTGGATTTTTGGCTCGCTTGCGCCTCAGTTAGTGCCCCCGGGCATCTGCACATTATTCTGACATATTTAACACCGCGATTTTTGGCTGGGGCAAAAACCTCCTTGTGTAATGCCTGATTTCGCGCCCCCGATCATGGAACCTCATTTTTTTGCCGAAATTTGCAGATGAATGCGCAAACTTTTCCAAGTTGTTTCAGGATCACTACCCTCGCCGCCATTACTGCCCGAAATCACAAAAGCTGAAAATGCAGCCCAAATTTGGGGTGTTGATTTTACGGGCTATTTTCACGCTCTTCTGCACTTTCTTCCCATTTTGGAAACGTTCCCAAAATCCTCAGATCCAATTGTTTTCCTTTTTTACACTTTACAAGACAAACTGTGTTTAAGCTCATATCACATCAACAGCTCCAGCACAGACAGGGTTCGGAACAACTCTTGCTTTCAGTGTTCCTCAGTTCGTGCGAGAGCCAAACCATCAGACAGGTCCACGCTCGCAGTACATGCTCAAAAAAGTTTCAAGGTGCAGTTTAAGTCGAAGTTGCATTTAAGTATGATTTCAGTTGATTTAATTTGAAATTGAAACATTAATTGCTGAACATATTGCAATAGTTAATCATTTGTGATTCATCTTTCGAGTTACATGTACCCCGTTGACGTTATGAAATGAATGTAAGGCGTGTGTCACTGGGTGCAGTGTGGTTTCCTGGGATTGCTGGAAAAGGATAGCTTGCTTTAACTAGCGCACACATTTCACACTGTTGTGATATGAAGCCCATTTAGAATCGTGTTTTACTGTCATATCCAACTGACATTTATTGGCAATAATTTCGAGTTATATATTTGATTATTATTACGGTTAAATCTTGTCACTTGTAAAGTTCTAGGTTAGAATATATGGAAGTAATTTCAAGATCTGTCATGTGAGAAGCTACTGCACAAGCTGTTTATGTTGCATGATTTTTATACGCTGAATTTCAACTTTCCACCATGTTGGACTAGAAACAGCAATTTTTATTTATATAGCGCCTTTAACATGAGGGATAAAAAATGTTTCAAGGTGTGCCACAGAGGCATGAGGTGAAACAAGAAAGGAGAAGGGTGAACAAAAACTTGATCGAAGAGTTGGGTTTTAAGGAAGGGCTGAAAGGAGATGGGAGAGGTTTGGGGAGAGAATTCCAGAGCTTAGGGCCGAGCTGGGTGAAGATATGGCTGCCAATGGTGGGATGAATGGATGGGGCGGTTTCCACAAGAGTCCAGTGTCAGAGGAATGGAGAGTTTGGGCAGGGTTGTAGGGCTGAACGAGGTTACAGAGAGGTTGCGACCATGAAAGAATTTAAATTTGAGGAGTTGGGGGTCTGGGAGGTAATGTCGGTTAGCAAAGACCGGAGCGATGGGTGAGTGGGACTTGGTATTGGATGGAATCAGGGCATCAGAGATTTAATTGAGCCAAGGTTGATGGGGTGGGAGTGGAAAATGGGCAGCTGGCCAGAAGAGCATTGGAAGAGTGGAGTTTTGAGGTGACAAAGGCATGGGTGAGGTTTTCAGCAGCAGATGAGCTGAGGCAAGGGGCGAAAATGGGCGATGTTATGGAGGTGGAAGCATGCGGTTTTGGTGATATGGATTTGCAAGCTCATCTCGGGGTCAAATGGGACGCCAAGGTTGCAAAGTGTCTGGTTCAACCTGAGACATTGGGTGTAGAGAAGCATGGAATTGATGGTGATCGAACAGAGTTTGTGGCGGGGGCCGAAGATGAAAGATTTGCTCTTCCCAGTGTTTAACTGGAGGAAATTATGGCTCATCGAAGATTAGAAGTCAGACAAGCAACAAACCAAGCTAACGTTAAGGAGATTGCGCGGGGTGTTGGGCACACACTCCTGCTGTAACTCAGGTGGGTGTGCAGCAGAGAACCCCAGAAGTGGGATAATGGGGGATGTAGGTCAGGAAAGCAACCACAACCCCCAAAGATCAGGTCAATTTCAATAAAACTGTTTTATTATGGGTTCTCTTACAAAGCTGCCAAGAAGAGGTACACAACTCATTTCTCCGGAGATGCCCGCCAGCCCCTGCAACTGAGGTGCCCTCCCACTGACCCTGGTGGGGTCAGCGCTGGACAACATCTCCGGGCCTGATCCCGATGTCAATGCTGGGATCGCAATCTCACAATCTCTGCGCTGAGGTTCATAACTCTGAATTGTTAAAAGACAATTGTTAAAAGACTCCTAACAGGAATATGGAAGGTAAAATAAGTTGTACATGAGTTAACCAACACAAAACTAGGTTCCTTTGGGTTGAATCGATAAATGCACAGATGATTCCAGGGTTGATCCCTGATCCATAGCAACATAGAATGACACAGCACACATAGAGTCCATTTGGCCCATTGTGTCTGTGCAGGCTCTCTGAAAAAGAGATTGGGAGGTGAAAATTGCTCAAGGTCCTGGCTCCTGATTGGCTTCTCTGCTGCCAAGTGCCCGTGTTTGGGTGAGAGCATTCATGATCAAGGCCGATGCAAAATAAATGACCATTTCTCTGAGGCACCAGAGGGTGACTGGTGCCAGCAAACATCCTTATCTAACCTGGGCTCCAATATGACTGATGGACACTGTGTCCATACGGATATTGGTGCCTAGAAACACACAAAATGCTGATTTGCCTTATTTATTTATATTGGGCTGTGTCGCCTTCAGAGATCAGATCCACACCCGCATCAAAGTCTGGGAAAGACTAACACCTGAGAATCCGATGCTGACTTTAAGCAGTCAAAGTGGGGACTTTTATCATCAAAACGGGGTTGAGATTTTTACGTAAGATGTGGTGACTGACGGTAGTTGCTTTTTGCTTGGTTGCTGTGAATATTTCTCGTGTTTGGATACAGCAGATATTGCACATTTAGCTATAATAGACATTTAATGTGAGACACATGGACCAATTACTCTCAACTCCTCTAACTGAACAAAAGTACAATAATTGGGGTTGTTGCATGTGTGCTGAAGTTGAGTTCTCACGGTGCAGTGAGATTGGTAAAACGTTGGCACAATGCAGAAGAGAGTTGGACTGTGTGTGTGTATTTTTAATCAGAGCTGGGCTGAGACTGTGAGAATGCATTTGGCTTCTTACTAACCCCTGGGAGCTCTGAGACAGGAGAGAGACAGAGAAAGAGGGACGGCAGCAGAGAGAGGCAGACAGTTGTGGGTTGCATCCCGGGTCCCAGAGACAGTTGAGTGAGACTTAAACCCACTGACATAACCCTCACGCGTGTTGGTCTTCTGAACATTCAAAGACATCTCTTCTCTAAAACGGTTGAAGGTTTGTTATTACAACAAAGCAACAAAGTGAATTGGCCTATTCTCGATTTAATGGAACAATACTCTGGAAATTGCAGCAGGAAGATTTTTTATTATTAACAGTGGTGCGACAGTGTTAAGATCTTTCAGCATCATTGAATTTGTTGCATGTTGTTATTTTGTTCTGTAACATGTACAGTCTAATTCTGTTCTTTTTTTATTGTTAGCAGAATACATCTACCTCTTTCTCCACTCTTCTAATAATGAGCAGCCTAGTTCCCCAAGGCAGTGTATCACTTTCCCGCACTGTTCCATCAGATTATATCATCCATTACTGTTTCACAGCCTAACCCTTGCCTTTAATGATCTGGGGAAACCAGTACGAGGTGTATAAAATTGATTACCCCATTCAATTTTTTAATTAAAAAAACACTATTGATCAAGTGTGCAGAGTATCAATATTTAATGCTTTAAGTGCCAAGCTAAATCTGCCAGATTCTTCCTATTGATTAGTCATGTAGAAATGTATGCAGTGGCTTTATAAAACTTTCATGATTTCACAAGATCAGAGTTCCTAGAGGATATGTTAAGGTGGAATAGAATTCAATTCACAATCTCTGCCCACTTCAGTCAATGTTCAGAAAATGTTCTTGTCCTGGGAACCTTTATCATGTGTAGACCTGGGTAATGCACAATGGGTCATTAAGAAAGAAGGTTTTGCATCTATATAGCACATTTCATAATCTTCGGACACCGCAAAGTGCTTCACAACCAATGAAGTACTTTTGGACTGTAGTTACTGCTGTAATATAGGAAATGCAGTAACCAATTTGCGCACAGCAAGCTCCCACAAACAGCAATGAGAGTTTTAGTGATGCTGGTTGAGGGATAAATATTGGGCAGGACATTGGGGATAACTCCCCTGCTCTTCTTCAGAATAGTGCCATGGGATCTTTAACATCTATCTGAAAGGACAGACGGGGCCTTGGTTTAACGTCTCATCAAAAAGATGGCTCCTCCGAAAATGCTGGGCTCCCTCAGTACTGCCCTGGAGTGTCAGCCTAGATTATGTGCTCAGGTCCCTGGAGTGGGACTTAAACCCACAACCTTCTGACGCGGAGGCAAGAGTGCTACCCACTGAGGCATGGCCGACACCACAGGGACCGATATCTCGTACAGTCCTGTATAATACACAATGGGTCATAGATAGGGCTCATCAGTGACAGCGACAATGTAGATTGTTATTAATAGTGTTCTCCTTAACCTCTAACATGAAGTTCGGGACCTGGAATGTCTGGACCCTCATGGACAACACTGGACAGTACAGCCACCTAAGAACTCATGTTAAGAGTGGAAGCACGTCTTCCTCGATTCTGAGGGACTGCCTATGATGACTGACCTTCACCAGCAAAAATAACAATGATTGCATCAGCTACTATAGATCTGAAGTGGGTAGTTCGGTAGTTTGGGTGCAGCACTAGCTACACTTTTTTTCTTCATAAATGTAAGCTGTCTGTTTTAGTATTTCATGGCACTATATCAGTTAGCACTTGCTGTCTGCCATATTGCTATTTAAGTTGATGAATAATGTGTTTCGGGCATGCTTCCAATACCAGCTTTGAAGTATGTGAGGGAATGGCAACAGATAGTTCGAGAACCATCTACAGTTTGCTGTTGGTTGGCTCAAACTTACTGAACTGGCTGACCTAGGCTCGGGCACAAGTTGAGCTTCAATGGTTGGGTTAATGAAAGGGAAAGTTCATCAAGGTTCCTGTTCCTGCTCACTATCCAATCTTCTGGAATGTGAGCTTGGGCTGGGCAAGGACGCGATTGGGTGCAGCTATGCAGCCTCCCAAGAGGCACTATTGGAGACAGCATTATTGAAGGTGGTCAATATGACACCACTGACACAGAACTTGTAGTGCAGTGCCCCATAACTCACAACAAATGTAAGCATAGACAATCAATGACATCATTGGCAAAATCTTCCAGCACACTGCTTGCAGGAAACCAACTTTTTTTTAACCACGACCGACTCTTAAACTATGGTTTGGAGTTTGGTCTTGACTGCCGAGGCGGTAATTGGCCAGAGCGTAGAATCACACAGCACAGAACGAGGCCATTCAGCCCATCGTGCGCGTGCTGGCTCTGTGAAAGAGTGATCCAATTTGTCCCACTCCCCCTGCCCCTTCCCCATAGCCCTGCAATTTTTTTTCTTTTCGTGTTTATCCAATTCCTTTTTGAAAGTTATTACTGAATCTGCTTCCCTTTCAGGCAGTGCATTCCAGATCACGACAACTCGCTGCGTAAAATAAATTCTCCTCATCTTTTGCAATATACCTTCAATCTGTGTCCTCTGGTTACCAACCCTCCTGCCAGTGGAAGCAGTTTTACCCTATTTATTCTATCAAAACCCCTCCTCATTTTGAACACCTCATAATTTTGAGGGCGTGGATCGCTTGGCATTTATAGAACCCGCCTGATGTCCGTTCTGTTACGTCTGTAATGCACTTATGAATAACTCCATGAGGCAATGTGTTGTACTCAAACTGTAGTGACCTTGGTCCTTTATTTGTAACTCTAGAGTGAGGCACAAGCATGGTGGGCAGCCTTTTATACTGGGCCATGCACACCTATGCAGGTGACCCTCAGGTCTCCCACCGCAGTACCCTCTGGTGGACAGCCTCTGCCACGGGCAGGAAACCCCGGTCTCCACCAGTTGCACCCTCTAGTGGTGCCAGCATAGTATATACACAGTGTAAACCTTATTGATAGTACATCAGGTAACAAGTCTCCATCTTATGCAACTATACAGTGACTACACAGAGAGTATATCTATAGTCTGCATATATAACACATTCCATTGAAGTTGGCCGCTGTCACTGAGATTTGAGCCCTGTATGTACAGGACCAACTGCAGCGCAGTTTGAAGTTGGAGGTTTGCTCTGTTCTGAGGAATCTAAAGGGCCATCCAATGCTCAACATCCTGGTTGTCAGAAGAGCAGATTGAGCAAAATAAATTTAAAAAAAACCCAGAACCAACGGTTTCCTTTTCAAGGAATTTGTCCTTGTGTCCTTTGGGAACTTGCCCATTCAAGCTGTGCTGGAAGAAGATCAGTGCCTTTCATCTCAGGGCCTGGGACTTGAGTTCAAAAGCATCCCAGACAGATGGGATGACGGCCTCCTTCTGCTGACAGCTGTTCAGATTACTAAGTGAAGTGAGCTTGGACCATCTCAATGGCCTCCCAATGGACAAGCATCCTCTGTGCACAATTGGGCTCCCAATGGACACATGTGCACTGTACACAATTGCTTCTCATAATTCTGGCTCATGTACAAAAAAAAAGATAGATTGGGCACAAACTTAGCAACAAAGAACTGAAAAAAACATTTTAGTACTGGTGGTTCAGTGAATGCAAACACTGCTAATTAACCTTTAACCTTCGCCTCTATGTACATGAATCTATCTGCCTCTTTGTACGTCAGGAGTGCAGACCAAAGATGTCCACGACCTGAGAAAATATGCCAGCTGGCCTTGCCACTGAAACTTCAGATATAACTGCCCTGATTACAGAAAGGCAGATCCCCTTGGCACACTTCTGAGGACATGGAATACATCAAACAAGAGTCAGCGGATGCAGGGTTCGTCCTGTTACTAACTGTATGCCAAAAGTAGGTGCCAACACCAGCTCTTGTGAATGGTATTTTGTGCAATAATCCTTAAGACAGCAAATCTTGGCTGAGTTGAATGAGTTATTGATTCCGGTGTGTACTGGAAGACATGTTACTGAATACACACCTCACTCGCTGGCACAGAATTCAGGCTTGCAACACATGATTGATGAGTTGCAGATTAAGGCCTGCACGGTTAACATCCTCTCGAGCACACTCGAACCAGGCTCTCTGTGGCGTGTCAGGAGGGTCACCAGGGGTATCTGAGAAGGAGGACTGATTTGGGAACTGTTCAGCGGCGTGTGTACACAAGTCTGTATTATCGAAGTCGATTGACAGCAGTGTCCTTAACGATGGCTGCTTGATTACAGCACAGACAAGTAGGCTCATTGTTGGTATAGCATAGTGTTAATGGTTCATGTTGCCTCAATGCACTGAAGCTCAGTAAAAGTTAGTGGCAAGGTCCCAGGGCTGCGCAGAATAATTACGCTCCTTCTGAATAAGTACCACACACCAGAGGGATTTTAAAATAAAATATTCCAGCCACTTCATGATTTCTCTGGAGGATCTCAGTCCTGATGATGAATTGCCAAGGAAGATCAGCAATGCACTTTCTGGCTCAGTGGAGGTGATGTTTGTCCTTCAAATGGATCCTTTTCTTTGACATGTTAGGCCCGATTTTAACCTGAGGTGAATGTGAGTGTTGGGCTCACCTCGACTCACAATCCTGATGCTCGAGTTCGTTTTAACTCCCCGGGCCTCCTTTAAATACACCAGCCTCAACTCCCACCCAATCCTGCAGTCAATGGCGTGAAGCGGGGGGGGGGGGGGGGCGAGACCAGAAGGCATCATCAATAACCGGCAGCAACTATCCCCCACATAAGCTAATTGGATCCTGGGGGGGGAGCAGGTGGGGTTGGGGGGTGGGGCAAGGTTCCCTCGTGGGGCCCAGAGGAGCATGCTTGCAAATCATAAATAATAAAATAAGCTTCTCTTCTTTTCTCTGCTGTGCCTGGGTTTCCCAGGCGAGACCATCATTAGCTAAAATGGCATCAGGTGTGAATTACATCCTCAGAGCCTGACCTTGGAATCCAATGAAGCTGTTGCCTGCCTGAAAACACCTGTAAAATAGAGCAGGGCCTGCCCACCATTGTCCTGGAACCTCCAGGAACTAAAGATTAATTCTAGCACGCTTCTGTGAGCAAAAAACTGGGAGACAAGTCATACGGGCAGTCAAGAAAATATTGCGTGTTTTTATTTTCTATGGACTCATTTGTTGATTAGTTATAACAGTCTTGGAAATAGAGAACTGGCCTTTTGAATGGCAATCATGAACCATCCAATTGGGAAATCAAGAGTCATGTTGCTTTACAGTTAGTGTGGGAAGATGCTGCTCTGTGAGGATTGATGTATTGGGTGAGCATGGGGGCGGGGCAATTGCAGACAGGAGATCATGTGACGGACCTCTAGGAATATGTCCAATCACAGTTGGAACCCCAGTGGGGCAGGACTGCAGTGTGGACAAGGTGAGGGCCACGTAGACATTTGTTTTTATTCGTTCCTGGGATGTGGGCATCACTGGCAAGACCGGCATTTATTGCCCATCCCTAATGAGAAGGTGGTGGTGATCCGCCGCCTTGAACCGCTGCAGTCCGTGTGGTGAAGGTGCTCCCACAGTGCTGTTAGGGAGGGAGTTCCAGGATTGTGACCCAGCAATGATGAAGGAACGACTATATATTTCCAAATCAGGATGGTCTGTGACTTGGAGGGGAACGTGGAGGTGGTGGTGTTCCCATGCGCCTGCTGCCCTTATCCTTCTAGGAGGTAGAGGTCGCGGGTTTGGGAGGTGCTGCCGAAGAAGCCTTGGCGAGTTGCTGCAGTGCATCTTGTAGATGGTACACACTGCAGCCACGGTGCGCCGGTGGTGGAGGGAGTGAATGTTTAAGGTGGTGGATGGGGGGCCAATCAAGCGGGCTGCTTTGTCCTGGATAGTGTCGAGCTTCTCGAGTGTTGTTGGAGCTGCACTCATCCAGGCAAGTGGAGAGTATTCCATCGCACTCCTGACTTGAGCCTTGTAAATGGTGGAAAGGCTTTGAGGAGTCAAGTGGTGAGACACTCTCCTCAGAATACCCAGCCTCTGACCCGCTCTTGCAGCCACAGTATTTATGAAGCTCGTCCAGTTACATTTCTGGTCAATGATGACCCTCAGGATGTTGATGGTGGGGGAATTTGACGATGGTAATGCCGTTGAATGTCTAGGGGTGGTGGTTAGACTCTCTTTTTGGAGATGGTCATTGCCTGTCACTCGTGTGGCGCGAATGTTACTTGACACTTAATAGCCCAAGTCTCAATATCGTCCAGGTCTTGCTGCATGTGGGCACGGACTGCTTCATTATCTGAGAAGTTGCGAATGGAACTGAACTCTGTACAGTGATCAGTGAACATCCCCACTTCTGACCTTATGATGGAGGGAAGGTCATTGATGAAGCAACTGAAGATGGTTGGGCCTAGGACACTGCCCTGAGGAACTCCTGCAGCGATGTCCTGGGGCTGTGATGGTTGACCTCCAACACCCACCTTGCTCGCATGGCCTATTCCTGTCAGGTGTAGCGGTTAATATCGGGGTTGTTATCTTTGCCTTGATGGGGGGTTGGGGAGGACAAATATAGGCGCAGTGGTTAACTGCTTTTAAACATTTTCTGAGCATTGGGTGTTGTCTTGGAAATAATGTCAATCCATTTAAACAAAATATTCTTTCCAGAAGCACTAATAGATTTCATGAGAGACCTTGGTGAAAACCGACACTTGTGAAGCCGTTTCAGATCAAAGTGTATAAAAAAATATTTGAATGACATCATTACCAAGATATTGTTATGTTGAATTTCCAAAATGTGTTGAAAATGACAGAATAATATAGAAGAACAAGGTTCTTTCAGACCTCCTTGCTGCAATGCTCACATTCTCTCTGGGTAATTACAACAGCTAATCGTTGCAGCATCTTACCGAAACAAATTCAATTTGACAGACGGCAAAACTGTCATAAAATTAATTTGCTGCTGTATTTTACAACACTGCGGAATGTAAACCTAATTTTCTTTTAAATAAAAACTGGATAATTAAAAATATTTGTGGCCTAATAGATCTTAAGAATGTCTACTAATGAGGGAGATTAAGCAGTCGAGTTTCTAACCTTTGCCTGACGTACAGGAGGCTTTGGCAGTATTATCTCGCTCTGACTCTGGTCTAATGACTGATGCTTTCCAGTTTGAAGAACTGCAGTATTTTTATTTTTATTTTTACCTAAGAACATAAGAATTGGAAGCAGAAGTAGGCCATTAGACCCCTCGAGCCTGCTCCGCCATTCAATGAGATCATGGCTGATCTTCTACCTCAACTCCTTTCCTGCACTGTCTCCATATCCCTTGATTCCCTCAATTTCCAAAAATCTATCGATTTCTGTCTTGAATATACTCAAAGACTGAACCTCCTAACCCTCTGGAGTAGAGAATTCCAAAGATTCACCACCCTCTGAGTGAAGAGGTTTCTCCTCGTCTCAGTCCGAAATGGCCGACCCCTTATTCTGAGACTGTGACCTCTGGTTCTAGACTCCCCAGCAAGAGGAGACATCCTCCCTGTCAAGCCCTGTAAGAATTTTTCTTTGGAATACGGTTTCCCATGACATTGCATGGGAGGAGTCAAAGACCGAGTGTTGTCTTCAGGTAAGGTGGGGCTAGAGGGCGGGGGGATTGGAGCAAGGTGCACAGAAGGTATCCGATCCCCATTTTGAAGTCATACATTATTCCCACAGCACTCCCACTGGTGGGAAGATGTATTGATAGCGTAACACGTTTACATCGGCAGTTTCCATTTTTTAAAATATGGACATCGCAATTTGTAATGCGTAAGGTCAACAGCAAATGCGCACAGACATATCCTTTAATACAGTATAAAATAGATAACTGTATCCACTCTTAACTGGGTTATAAAATAACGTTGTGCAGACATACTCTTGATCAGGTTTAAAACAAAGAAAGAAAGAAGGCTAAAGCAAATGAGCCTGATTGGGCAGATCAAGAAATCAGCTCCGAGCAAGGTCCATTGTGGCGTGCTTAGGTCACGCGTATAGAGCCCAGCACTTGCACGGTGATTATGCTAAGATTGCTGGCTCATTGAGCATCATAATAGTGGGGAGGGGACTGGGAACTTTGTATAACCTTTGTAAAAGGGACTTCCCTGGGTTGGGTAGGAACCGTGATAGAAAGGTTTATACCTGGGCTGAGGAAGGAATATGCTTGATGGGCTAATTGGCCTTTTCATGTTGCATACTTCTATTTTTATTAATCTCTGTCTCAAAGTGCACCGTGATATTTTCTTAATTTATTAATAACTGTCAGGAGAATTCCTCACTTGATTTTCCGAGGGATTAGTTATCAGAAGCTGTCTTGCCAGGATTTATATCTGGAAGCTAAAAATTTGGTGTGCTAACTCCATAGAATGTACAGCACAAAAACAGGACATTATGCTTCCAATGGGCCTCCTCCCACCATTTGAATAAGAGTAAATTCACCAATCCTGGGCGCTGTGTGGAAGGGAATGTGTGTTGGTGTCAGCGCCAGCCACAATCGCAATATTTCTCTGACCTGCCCTACCCTTTGAGTGCTGGGAGTTGGGGGATGGCTGAATTTGAATTCTGTCGGGTCTATTTTGAGTAACCTCACCTGCCAGTAATGGGGCGGTAATGGCCTGAAAATGGGGTCGGTCGCCTTACTGCTCCGTTAACACCAGCGTTAGAGAGCTCTCCGTTGGAAACCCCGCCTCCTCCGGACGGCAAGATGGTGCGCTATGGTGTGTCCGGAAGGCAGACAAGGATGGCAAAGTGGAGCGTGTGCAAGAGCAGCCGTACAGGAAACCCCTCCGCACATGAACTGAAAGAGTGTCCAAAGAGCCCCTCTTTTAATTTGGACATCGGGGTCACATCATGTAAATAGAACACCGATTGACATTGTAATGTATGCACGTGAGTATGCTCACAGGTTTGTAGAACTGTTGAGGAAATCCCCTCCGTGCCTTTCAGTTCTGCACGGAGGGGATTCCTGTACAGACTGCTCTTGCACACTCTCCACTTTGCCATCCTCGTCTGCTGTCCGGACACACCATGGCGCACCATCTTGCCTTCCGGAGGAGGAGGGGGTCCCCAACAGAGGACTCTATGTGGGAGTCCTCCCTTTTTATTTCTTGGGGACTTGGCCTGGAGAGTGTTGCATGGAGCAGTCCCATGAAACATGTTTTTAAGTCGGTTCATGGACTCTCAGGCCGCCTGTAATTCCTGCAGTCTGGAGGAGCCTATGTTCCACATCTATGTTGTATGTTTGATGTTGCAGCCCATCTTCCAATATTTGATGGGGCTGCTCCCCAAATTCTGGCTGCACTTCAGTCCTACACTCCTGATCTTTGGGCACCCTGTGCAGAGAGGAGCGGGCAGGTTGGAAGCCCTCCTCGTAGGACTGCTCCTGGGCATGGCCAAGGGGGCCATCAGCCAGTCCAGGCAGCGGGCGGTCGAGGGGGTCGTTCAGCCCGACTGCCTGCCTCTCTCCACGGTTACATCCGAGCCAGGGTGTCCGTGGAGATGGAGCACGCGGTGTCCACCGGTACGCTCGCGGCCTTCCACGAGAGTTGGGCACCGGAGGGACTGGAGTGCATCATCACCCCTGGCAACCAAATTTTAATTTGAATTAAGTTGATGGTCAAAATTTAACTGGTTTATTTGCCGGTTTTAGTGCCCCCTCTAATAAGGGAGCATCTGATTGTGACGGTTTCAACAACAAAAAATTGCTGACCTTTTGATTGTGCTCTTAAAAATAGGGCACTTGATTTAAACATTTTACAAAAATATTTATAGAGCTGTTGAGTTGGGAGTGGCTTAGCCAGTCACGTGATGTTCACAAGACTCAATAAAACCCCAGCCAGTTGGGTTCGGGGGATCCATGATGTGGCAGGTGGTTGTGGGCCTGGTGGATGAGCTGGTAATGTGATTGTTAAACCTTTTGCTAATAAACCAACTAGTTCTTAATAGCAATGTGTTGCTATGAATTCTTAAGTAAAGAACCCATGAAGCAAATGTATTGCAGCCATATTAGGTGGGAACTGGTCCGAGCATGCGCAGTGTCTGTTCCACGGGCGATGGAGGAGATATCCCAGGTAACCCACATCGGCAGGGTGAATGGAATGGGAATGTATATAAATACTCATTGACGAAGAGGTGTTGGTCGCCGTGACCAATTCTCTACCTCATTGGTTGGATGCTCAGTAACTGATCTGATGTCTTTTCCTCTTCTTTCCCAGAAACCCTGTTGGATACTCGAATAGCCACGGCTGAATTGGGCTGGACAGCGTATCCTCCATCCGGGGTAAGAATATTGCAGCTATTTACACATTGTTCGTTGACAGTACTCCTCCTCTCGGGATGGGAGGATGAAGAAAGAAAGAGAATGAAAGAAAGACAGAAAGGCTCAGGGCACCCCAAAGCACTTTATAAGGATAAATATTGGGCAGGACATAGTGACAACTCCCCTGCTCTTCTTCCAAATATTACCATTGCAGGCGTTTCAGCGCAGGTACATCAATCTCTCTTGAAAGCTCCCAGTGACCCTAGCCTTCACAGCCTTTTTGGGAGGGAATTCAAGGTTTCCACTAACCTTTATTTAAAAAAAAGTGCTTCTTGATTTCCCGACTACACTTCCTAGCTCTAATTTTAAGATTTGGATATTAAGTGAACCAAGGCATATGGGGAAAGTGGAGTTGAGGTAGAAGATCAGCTATGATCTCATTGAATGACGGAGGGGCTTGAGGAGCCGAATGGCCGACTCCTGCTCCTAATTCTATGTTCTTATTACATCCCCTTGCTCGTGATTCCTCCATCAGAGGAAATAGTTGCCCTGTCTCTACCCTATGGAATCCTTTTCCCACTTTAAACACCTCGATCAGATCACCACTCAAGCCCCTTCAAGAGAATATAAACAAAGTTTATGTAACCTGTGCTAATAATTTAACCCTTTTAGCCTCAGTACCATTGTGGTGAATCTGCACTGTATCCACTGCAAGGCCATTATATCCTCCTGAGGTGCGATGCCCGCAACTGAATGCAGTTCTCCAGATGGGGTCTGACAACTCGATAGGCACCCTCTGAACTGAGAGATAATGCATGCACTGCAGAGTAAACAGAAGCGGGAGCAGAATATTCACTTTTCTTTCATATCAATGGCGCAAAGAACTGAAAAGATGGAACTACTTAAACATCTTCAAACCTATCATTAGATCATTGCACTTCACTAGTTGTGAAAACAATAATTATCTACATTCTTCAGTCTAACAACACATCATGTTTGGAATTCCAACTCAGCAGAGCTTTATGGAAACCATGCACCTGGCTAATGTAAAACAAACATTATCCATTTAATTGCTGCCGAGATGATATAAAGGACTGTTGCATTCAGCCACCCCCTGCCTCAATCCAAAAAAACCCACCTTCAACACAAACCACTTCCAGCTGACAAACCATCGGCCTCGCATGCAACTCCGTGTTTGGACAAGCCTCCCGGAACGTTCCGTGCAGACATCGCAAGGCCATTCACATCGTCTCAGTAAATCACCAAAAGAGAACGCCCGACTTGGCTCAGTGGGTAGCCTGAGTCAGAAGGTTCGAGTCCCACTCCAGATACCTCAGCATAAAATCCAGACTGACACACTGATGTAGTGCTGACTGAGTGCCGCACTGTTTGAGGTGCTGTTTTTCAGATGAGACGTTAAACCGAAGCACTCTCAGGTAGATGTAAATGGTCCCATGGCACTATTTCAAAGAAGAGCAGGGGAATTCTCCCCGGTGTCCTGGCCAGTATTTATCCCTCAATCAACATCACTGAAGCAGATTATCTGGTCATTATCACATTGCTGTGCGCAAATTGGCTGATGCATTTCCTACATTATGACAGTGATTACACTTCAAATGTGCTTCACTGGCTGTAAAGTGCTTTGGAACATCCTGAGGTCATGAAAGGCGCTATATAAATGCAAGTTCTTACTTTCTTTATTGGTCGAATATAGTGATCTTCCACTGAGGGGGCGAAGGAAGAGTTAATTGTGTAGGAGGTGAAGGTCTGTAACTACATGAGCAACTCGAGGCAGCTGAGAGGAGCCAGAGAAGAGAGGAGTGAAAGGAGGAAAGGGAGAGAGAAAGACAGAAGCAGAAGTGAAGAGGGAGAAACTGGAGAAAGAGAGGGAGAACACCAAGGGCGAGAAACAGTGAGCGCAGGGGAGAGCAAGAGTGGCTTAAACAGAAGGGACAGAGGAGAGGGAGGATTCAATAGAAAAAGAAAGAAGACTTGCATTTTTATGGTGTCTTTCGTGACCACCGGATGTCTCAAAGCAGTTTTCAGCCAATGAAGTACTTTTGGAGTGTAGTCACTGTTGTAATGTGGGAAACGCGGCAGCCAATTTGCGCACAGCAAGCTCCCACAAACAGCAAAGTGATAACGATCAGATAATCTGTTTTTTTGTTTCTGCTTTGTTGATTGAGGGATAAATATTGGCCAGGATACCGGGGATAACTCCCCTGCTCTTCAAATAGTGCCGCGGGATCTTTTACGTCCACCTGAGAGGGCAGACAGGGGCCCCGGTTTAACAAGAGGAGGAGATTAAAAGGACCAAGTGACTGGGTATTGGGAGGATGGGGAGGCTATAGAAACGAGAGAAAGATGAAGGAGAAAGGAAGGTGGACAGGGGGCTTTGCTTAGCTTCGATTTCCTTTGATGGTGGTTTATACTACTGGTTTCCGTGGAGCCTGCATTTGTGAGTATGACGCTGCGATTCCTGTGTAAAGGTGACAGGTGTATCTGACCATGTGCCCTATGTTGCTGTACTCGCACAGTATTGAGTACCTCTGATCAAAACACACCTGTCTGGAAGTTAGGCAAGGATGGGATGTGATGCGTCTGTCCCCCCCCCCCCGCCGGCACTCACTGACCAGTTTGGTGAGTTGCGGTCGGACCCTTGCCCGGTATAATTTACCGACTGCACTACGGAGGGACACGGCGAGGCGGGTTCTGGATTGCAAGCTGACGATTAATTTTAAATGAACTTGCTGATAACAGAGAAAGTAAGCCACATCAGCGAAATGGATTTGTGGCTGGCTCACAGTGGAGCACGGGATTTAGAACATTAAAGACACAGATTACTGCGGTTAGATTGTTGGTGAGGCTCCAATAGATTGTTCACATTGGTCAGCCCGACATGTCCAGCTGCTTCTAGATCATTCTCCTTGGACCTGTTTTGTGTCCAGACACAGAACATGCTATTCACATTGGATTTTTTTATTAGGCACCAACAGAACTGTGTATTTAAAAAAAAAATAGTATCCTGAACACTTCTGCATCTACTTGGCAGGTAGATGTGCGATTACCCACACAGTAAGTGCTTAATCTTATTGGTATCATCAACGGGGTGTGCCAAGCACAGGTGCAATGTCTTTATTATTTCAAGAAAGAAAGAAGGGAGCTTCTAATTCATACAGCACCTTGTGCAGCCCCAGGGCATCCCAGAATTCTTCACAGCGAATCGATTACTTTTTGATGTGCAGTCATGGCTGTTTTCTAGGCAAGGATGGTAGACCGTTTGCTCACAGCGAGGTCCCAAAAACAGGAGTGAGACAAATGGTCAGATAATAATTTCTTTGCTTGAGGGATAAATATTGGCCAGGACACCTGGGAGAACTCTCCTGTTCTTCAATAGTGCCGAGGCATCTTTGACGTCCATCGGAGACCAGCAGATGGGTCCTCGATTTAAAGTCTCACCCGAAAGACGGCACCTCTGACAGTGAAGTCCTCCACCACTACGTCACTTGATTATCAACCTACCAACGGAGTCATGCTGACACTCAAAAGGCCTTTCAATCGCCAGGTCGTACTTTACTCTCTTAACTGTTGTGTTCTGCTACTCCTTATAAGGGGAAAAAGGGTTATGGGGAGCGGGCAGGGAAGTGGAGCTGAGCCCATGATCAGATCAGCCATGATCTTATAGAATGTGGAGCAGGCTCGAAGGGTCAAATGGCCTCCTCCTGCTCCTGTTTCTTATGTTCTTATGTTCTTAAAACTCAGTGTTAGCTGTTTTTCTACCCTGCAGTCTTCTGTAGATGATGGCTTATGTTTGGGCTATCCTCCAGTACCTCACTCAAGTATGACTCCAGACTGTGAGCCTCGGCAAGCTGGGGGAGCATCGTAACTGGGCTGTACCCCTGACCGGGGTAGCATCGTAACTGGGCTGTACCCCGACCAGAGGAGTATTGTAACTGGGCTGTACCCCGACCAGGGGAGTATTGTAACCGGGCTGTATCCTGACTGGGGGATATTGTAACTAGGCTGTACCCTGACCGAAGGAGTATTGTAACTGGGCTGTATCCCGACCGGGGGAGCATCGTATCTGGGCTGTACCCCGACCGGAAGAGAGTTGTAACTGGGCTGTACCCTGACCGGGGGAGTATTGTAACTGCGCTGTACCCTGACCCTTGACCGGGGGATTATTGTAACTGGGCTGTACCCTGACCTTGGCTGACCTCTACACACGTGCTTCACCAGCTGGGGTCATTGGATAGCAATTAGGAGCAGGGTCCCTGGCTCATTCCTCGTCTCACTGGGAACTGTTTTCTATACACGGTTTTTGGCGCAGCTCTACCCGTTGCTATTGTACACAGAAATACAACATCTCCTTCACACGGCGATGTTCCATTATACCCTGCTGGACCAATGTGTATGGACTGACAAAAAGAAGGGGACCATTCTGGACAAATAAAGGCATGCTTGAATTCTAAAGCAATCTGAGACGAATCATTAGATGCCCTCTGGCCTCTCCTTTTTTTTTCACCCCATCGCTCTCAGGTGCTCCTTTCAGCCACCAAATTCCTTCAGAATCCGTCTCCTCCCCTCCTTTCACACAGCGGAACAAAGTGCAGCAATGCACCTCCAGCATTGAGGCGGCAGAGAGAGAATCACAGAGCCCAGAGACCCTCACACAGCCTGTGCAATAAGCGTTGAATTAAAGGAGCTTTTCTATTGTGCGTAAGGAGCTTTGACCCAGCTTTCTAGTGGGCAAACAGCGATGGCAGATAATTGTAGGCTTGCTCTAACCTTGTGAGAAGATGAATCTTGGCTCTGAGTCTTTGAAAGGTGATGGGAGGGTGGGAATTAAATTCCTGATGGAGGCTTTCAAACAGTTGTGAATCTTCTAATGCCTGGATTAAGGCAGGAAATCCAGCCAAGGCACTGAAAGACTGTGTCCTTTCATACCTCTTCATAATGTGATTAGAGGTTGTCATTAGTTTCAAACACATGCAAATTCATTAGCCTTGAACCATCCCCCTTCTATTAAGTGACACATGAGTTTCAGGTTGGATTCATGAAGTCACAATCGACAATAAAACGATCTCTGTGCTCCAGTTACGGTAGGGCCCTCGGTGAATAGATTAACAGCAATGAAGCTGAAGTCAGACTTGACGCTTTGTGTCCACCGCAAAATTAATGACCATGTGCTAGCTTTTGACCTTTGCAATAACCTCCTAGAAGTCCGTGATATTGGTGCGTTATCATTGTAACAGGACTATGTGGCACTAAGTGTAGTTTTATGGTTGCACAGCTCAGTAATGTTTTACTGTTGTTGATGTATTTGCATTGTAATACCCTTTTACTGGTCCACTGAGAGTTGGTAAATGGCTGCAGGGTTAAGGTGATGTATAACGTCAGCCCATTATAACTGCATCTACATTAATCAGAGATATAGGAGACACTTTTAACCCTCGCGGCCTAGTTACTCACCCACCTTGGAAACGCCACGAGCGAGCTGGCCGTTCCTGATTGGGAAGGCCCCCACCAGCTGGATCGTCCTTTACATGTGCCTGAGGGGGTACAGAGACTATTCACTGGGCTGATTCCGGAGATGAGGGGGTTACCTTATGATGATAGATTGAGTAGACTGGGTCTTTACTCGTTGGGAGTTCAGAAGGATGAGGGGTGATCTTATAGAAACATTTAAAATAATGAAAGGGATAGACAAGATAGAGGCAGAGAGGTTGTTTCCACTGGTCGAGGAGACTAGAACTAGGGGGCACAGCCTCAAAATACGGGGGAGCCAATTTAAAACCGAGTTGAGAAGGAATTTCTTCTCCCAGAGGGTTGTGAATCTGTGGAATTCTCTGCCCAAGGAAGCAGTTGAGGCTAGCTCATTGAATGTATTCAAGTCACAGATCGATAGATTTTTAACCAATAAGGGAATTAAGGGTTATGGGGAGCGGGCGGGTAAGTGGAGCTGAGTCCACGGCCAGATCAGCCATGATCTTTTTGAATGGTGGAGCAGGCTCGAGGGGCTAGATGGCCTACTCCTGTTCCTAATTCTTATGTTCTTATAGAATCATACAGCACAGTAGGTCATCCTGTCTGTGCCAGAGACTAAAGCCTCTCATCCCTAGTCATCATCATCATAGGCAGTCCCTCGGAATCGAGGAAGACTTGCTTCCACTCCTAGAATGAGTGAGTCCTTAGGTGGCTGTACAGTCCAATACAGGAACCACAGCACCTGTCACAAGTGGGACGGACAGTGGTTGAGGGAAGGGGTGGGTGGGACTGGTTTGCAGCACACTCTTTCCGCTGCCTGCGCTTGATTTCTGCATGCTCTCGGCGATGAGACTCGAGGTGCTCAGCACCCTCCCGGATGCACTTCCTCCACTCAGGGCAGTCTTTGGCTAGGGAGCTGGTATTACCTTGCTGAATCTCTTCTTCCCTCTACCAAGATTTTGACATCCTTCCGAATGTAGGACATCCAAAACCGCATACAATCTTCTATTTTCCATTGGTCTGCACAGGCTTGGCATCAGCTCTTTGTTTCTGTACTTTACCCTTGGGGTCCCAAATTGGTGAAGGCCCCCGCCCGCTCAAATGCTGCCCAAAGAACCGCCGATGGCCGGCGAGGTCCCTGACTTTGGGCGGGGTTTTCGTCAAAAAGGTCCTTGAAAGGGCGGCGGGTGGTAAAACAGGGACTTACGCCGCTAATCTGGGTGGCAGCGGGCAGGAGCTCTCATTCTCGGCGGCAAAGGTGCTTGTCACCCAAGTGCCGCCAAGGATGGAGTCGGGCCCACGGAGGGTCGAAGACCTGAAAAGGAAAATCATCAAAAAAACCCCATCGGAGCACCTTCAGGGGACTCCGTCCAGGTAAGTCGCTCGCTTTAAAGAAAAAATGCAAAAAATGTTCACCAACCTTTTTTTCAGGTTATTCAGACTCAACGTTGTGGATAGACCAGCCTCCTCGCAGCGGTCCATTCCCGTTTTGCCGCCGGCACCAATCTGGCAGCTCGGCCGGCGGGCAGGAGCTCAGTTGAGCCACTTGGCCGTCCGCTGACGTCAGCAGGCAGTTCCCGGCGGCTCTCCTCTCCCGCTCGCTCCAGCCCAAATGGAGAGTGGCACTGGGCAGAACCCGAGACAGAATGTGGGCGGCAGTGGGTGGTAAGGCCTTCAATTTTGGGCCCATGGACTCCAGATTCTTTTCTACAGCTTTATCAACGTCCTCCCACTTTAACAGGTTCAGGTATCTGAAACCCAAAGTCCTTTTGTTTCACTGCTCCTTACCATTCAGTGAATTTTTCCTTTTTCTTTCAAAATGTATCACCTCACATTTTGCTGCATTAAATCTCATCTAGCTTGCATCTGCCCAATGAACAAACCTGTCTGTGTTCCCCTGAAGTCACTTCCAGTCCTCTTCACAGTGAACCACACTCCCTATTGTTTTTGATTCCATGCCCTCTATACCCAGAAGTTGAGATCGCCTATGTCTATATATATATATATATTGAGAGGAGCAATGGTACCAACACTGATCCTGGGAGACTCTGCTGCTTATATCCCTCAATTAATCACTACTCTGTTTCCCGTCCTTTAACCCACTTCCTATCCATGCTGCCACAATCCCTTTAATGCCACGTGCCTTCAGCTTATCAGCAAGCTTTCAATGCTGTGCCTTTTGAAACTTAATGCACCTAACATTCACTGCATTTCCTTCATCAGTACATTTCATTGTTTTACCAAATAACCCTGGTAAACCTGGCAGACATAACGTGCCTTTTATAAATCAGTGTCCGCTATCTTTCTGTGTCATTCTAAGTAGGAATGTTATCCTGTACTACAGCCTTTAGAAGCTTCCCACAACTAATTTGTTGCATATAGTTAAATGTCGGCCATGCCTCACTGGTAACATTCTCCACTCTTGAGCCAGAGACTTGAGCACATAATCGAGAGCTCATGGTTCGGTGCAGTACTGAAGGGAGTGCGACACTGTCAGAGGTGCCGTCCTTTATCTGAGAAATTAAATCAAGTACCCATCTGCCCTCTTGGGTGGATGCAAAAGATCCTATGGGACGATGTGAAGAACACACCCAAGTTCTCCTGGTGTCCTGGCCACCACTTACCCACAGTCAACATCAATAAAGCAGATTATCTGGTCATTGACCTCATCGCTGTTTATGGGAGCTTGCTGTGCACAAATTCCTGGCTGCATTTGCCTGGATTACAACAATGACTGCACTTCAAAAAAGTACTTTATTCGCCGTGAGATGTTTTGGGATATTCTGAGGTTGGGGAAAGTGCTCCATTAAATTCAAGTTTGTTCTTTCCCTGGTTTATCCCTTTCTCCATAACTCTCCAGCCCTCTGGCACAACTTTCTAAATGCAAGCGTGTGGAAAAGATTGTGGTCTGAGCCTCTGCTATTTCCTTTCTGACTTCCCTTGGCATTCTGCGATGCAGCCATCAGGGCCCAGCGCTTTTTATACTTTGACTTTCATCAATTTTTCAATACCATTTATTCATCCGGTCTATTTTATCCAGCACCTCCTTTCTGTTCATTCCTAATATCAATCCTGAGGCAAAGCACATATCTCCAACCTTCCTTCAACCTCCAGGAGAAGATTTCCTTTTTCATCTCTAAGGAGCCCCACCCATTCTTTAGGTGTTCTTTTCCTTTACATGTGTTTATATAATACATTACTATTTACTTTAATTATCTGCATCTTTCTTCATATCCTCTCAGCCTTTCAAATCGTTTTTGCTTCCCCTCTGTATTTTCTGTACTCTGCTGGATTATCTTGTGTGCTATTCGCCTTGATTTGTGACCTCCTTCCCATGCCTCATGCGAATGAATTTCTGCACTCATCCAACGAGCTACAGCTTTTGCTGTACCATCTTTACGTGGTCTTTACACTAAGCATCGCTTACTTGAATGTTTTCGACTATTTGGCAAGATATCTCTGATCATGTTCTAGATTCTCCAGTACAGTTCCTTTTCATTTCAATTATAATTAGATGTTTTATAGTCAAGTACTTTCATTTCTGATTGTTTCCTCTCCTTTCGAACTTTTATATCAAAACTAATGATATTCTGGTTATGGTTCCCTAGATGTTCCTCTGCCCGTATGCTGCCTACTTGCCCCAGTTCATGCCCCAGAACTAGATCCAGCATTGGTCCCTTGTTGGACTATAAACCACCTGATATTAAGTATATGGCAGGGGAAGGGAATGTTGGAGAGCTGGATGTCCATGGGGAAGCAGCGAGACTTGCAGACCGTTTGTAGGAGAACATAACATAAGAAATAGGAGCAGGAGTCGGCCATTTGGCACCTCGAGCCTGCTCCGCATGCAATAAGATCATGGCTGATCTGAACTTAGCCTCAATTCCACTTCCCTGCCCACTCCCCATAACCCTTGACTCCCTTTATCACTCAAAAATCTGTCTATCTCTGCCTTAAATATATTCAATGACCCAGCCTCCACAGCGCTCTGGGACAGAGAATTCCAAAGATTCATGAAGCCTCTGAGAGAAGAAATTCCTCCTTGGCTTCAGTTTTAAATGTGCGACCACTTATTCTGAAACTATGTCCCCTAGTTCTAGATTCCACCATGAGGGGAAACATCCTCCCTGCATCTACCCTGTCGAACCCCCTCAGAATCTTAGATGTTTCAATAAGATCACCTCTCATTCTTCTAAACTCCAACGAGAATAGGCCCAACCTGCTCAAGCTTTCTGAATCAGACAACCCCTTCATCTCCGGAATCAACCTCGTGGACCTTCTCTGAACTGCCTCCAATGCAAGTATGTCCTTCCTTAAATACGGAGACCAAAACGCAGTACGCCAGGTGTGGTCTCACCAATACCCTGTACAATTATAGCAAGAAGGGGAAAATGGAGTCTCCCCTGTAATGTGTGGGGCTCGACAATAATCAACGCACTATCTGAAACCCTAGGAATTCCAGTTTACTCATTTGGGGAAGCAAAGAAAATTGTGTTGAGGCTGAATGTCTGCAGTCCTGCTCCTGTGCAGAACCCACCTGTAATTAAGGCCGTCCTGACATTCCTGGGCAAAGATGCCTTCCACCTTCTCGACTGAAAGAGACAATAGAGAGAATTTCTGCATGTTCATTAAATTTGATGGTACAGTATTACTGTGGGAAATAAACCTTGTTTATACTCAGCACAGGCTGCAATAACATCATCCACGGGATGCATATCCCGGTCTGGCCAAATAATCAGACCAAATGTTTGATTCTTCTATCTGCCTGCACTTTGACTGTATTGACACGTCCAGTTTTCCGACATAATGGAAACAATATCCACAAACTGTAAGCCGAAGCCCCCGATCTTTTTGAAGCCACAGGCCTCTGGTTTTGTTGATTTGGCGTGGGCAAACCCGATTGGATTCTACCTGCATTGTGAAGGTGCCAAACCAGTCTGGTTGCTTTCATGTCTAAAAGAAACTACATTCTCCTGCTCGCTGAGTAACTCAGCAATTTCTAATATTCACTTTGATGAATCCAGCAGAGAGAAGGAGACCTGCCAGATCAGCCACAGTTTGGGAACCTGTTCTTTGTTCGATTGTTATGTGACGGTGGGGTAAGCAGTTGGACAAAGGGATTGTGTTGGTCTCCCAAACTCAGAATCTAACCATATTAACTAATCGTCACACAAACGAGCATATGCAGGACATATTCTTTCTGTTGTTTCCAGCGATTATTATATTAATTAATGTTCATAACTGTAGCGTGTCTGGGCTTTAAGAGCGAGTTGTCAGCAATGTAGAACAGAGCTCTGACACTCAGTGACCGCAACCCACTTCTCTAACTGCAATATAGCAGATGTTCGAGACAGAGCAAAGCTCTCCTTGCTCAGCTTGCGGGGTATTTTAGTTTCAACTATGAGTTACAGCCATTTGAGAGAGGAGTCTTGTATTCCCATTCACCTTGAATGGGTCTGATACAGGGCCCAGAGCTGTTAGGGCAGTTTTCCAAAACGCTACATAATCCTGTATCTCTGTCAGCACAAGCTCTTTTTTGTATGTGTTGTTATTAATCAGGGTTTTTAAATGAATGAAAAGCACATTTACAACAGGTTTAAGAGCTTATCCTCTGAGTGAAGGTTTGGATGACATCCTTGTTAAAGGAGTAGAAACTTGTCGGAGGTTTTCTGAGCTGTGTCTGCCATTTTCAGATGTTTATCGGCAACTTGGTGAAATCATCCACAGCCATTGCCAGGAAATGGGCCCAGTCAAAGCCAGCTTTTCCGCAACGGAGTTTATCAAACGCCCTGGGGCAAACCACGTCACCAGTGCCTCAGAAAATCGTGAACGTGATATAATGCAGGCCATTGTCTCTGCGTTGCAAAATATAACACCTGCAGTCTGCCGGAGAAGTATTTTCATTAGTAATCAGCCACAGTGAATGTCCTTAGTGTATACACACCTTCACTATTCCTGGTTAGTGCACAGCAAGTCTGAATATTTCTCATGCGTATGAAACCAATCAAACCCAGATAATCTGCTTGTTCCTGATCATTAATGCAGTTAGTTTGAATATTACTGATCAGTAAAGCTGTCTGAGTGTTCCTGATCAGTAATACAACAATAACTTGCATTTACATAGTACCTTTAATGAGGTAAAATGTCCCAAGGCGCTTCACAGGAGTGTTATCAAGCAAAATTTGACACCGAGCCACATAAGGAGATATTGGGATAAGTGACCAAAAGCTTCGGCACACAGGTAGGTTTTAACGAGCAACTTAAAGGAGGAGAGAGAGGCGGAGAGCTTTAGGAAACGAATTCCAGAACTTAGGGCTTCGACATCTGAAGGCATAGCTGCCAATGGTGGATCGATTAAAATTGGGGATGCACAGGAGGAGTGCAGAATTCTCAGAGGGTTGTGGGGCTGGAGGAGATCACAGAACTAGGGAGGGGCGAGGCCATGGAGGGATTTGAAAACAAGGATGGGAATTTTAAAATTGAAGCATTGCTCGAATAGGGAGCCAATGTAGGTCAGTGAGCACACCGGGGTGTTATACATGTAAACCTGTAAATATCTTGTTTAACCACCAGAGGGCTCATCTCCTGGAGTCCCAAGGGATCCCACAATCCCTTGGAAGTACCTTTACTTAAGGAGGCCTCACAGGCTGGAGAGGCACTCTGGAAACCTGCAATAAAAGACTACGGTCACACTTTACTTTGAGCTCACACAATACAACTGGCAGCAAGATACAGATATCGAACCCCACCGCAAAAATGCAGAGAACAGTGGGCATCCTGGAAAAATTTTCGGAGGGAGGTGAGTGGGAAATCTTCGTGGAGCGACTCGACCAATATTTTGTGGCCAACGAAGGAGAAGCGAATGCTGCCAAATGAAGGGCGATTCTCCTCACCATTTGCGGGGCACCAACGTATGGCCTCATGAAAAATCTGCTTGCTCCAGCAAAACCCACAGAGAAATCATATGTTGATTTGTGCACACTGGTCTGGGAGCATCTTAACCTGAATGAAAGTGTTCTGATGGCGAGGTACCGGTTCTACACGTGTAAGAGGTCTGAAGGTCAGGAAGTGGTGAGGTATGTCGCCGAGCTAAGACGCCTTGCAGGACATTGCGAATTTGAAGGACATTTGGAGCACATGCTCAGGGGCTTCTTTGTACTTGGCATTGGCCATGAAGTAATACTTTGCAAACTTTTGACTGTAAAGACCCCCAACCTTGAGTAAAGTCATAGTGATAGCCCAGCCATTTATCGCCACCAGTGTCAATACCAAGCAAATCTCTCAGCACACGAGTGCTGCTACAAGTACTGTGAACAAAGTGATGTTGTTTTCGAATCATAATGTACAGGGTAGGCCTCATATGCCTGTAGCTGTATGTCTGCAGATGTCTGAGTCCACCATCAAGGGTGATGAATGCTAGTCCATTAATACCTTGTTGGCGCTGCAGAGGTGATCATCGTTTCCATTCATGCCACTTCAAAGGATATGTTTGCAAGGGCTGTGGAACAATGGGGTACCTCCAACGTATGTGCAGGCAACCTGCAAAGCCTGTTTATCCTGCAAACCACCATGTTGCAGAGAAGGACAGATCCATGGCGGATCACAACGAACCAGAGCCTCAGACCGAGGAGGCAGAGTTTTATGGGGTGCACAAATTTACCACAAAGTGTCCCCCGATAATGCTGAAGGTTGAATTAAATGGACTCCCGGTGTCAATGGAGCTGGACACGGGCGCAAGCCAGTCCATTATGAGCAAAAAGACTTCCGATAAATTGTGGTGTAGCAAGGCCTTAAGGCTAGTCCTGACTCCCATTCGCACTAAACTGAGAACTTACACAAAGGAACTGATTCCCGTAATCGACAGTGCTACTGTACAGGTTTCCTATGCTGGAGCAGTGCACAAGTTACCACTCTGAGTGGTACCGGGTGATGGCCCCATGATGCTCGGCAGGAGCTGGCTGGGAAAGATACACTGGAACTGAGATGACGACACTTCGTGTGCCCAGGTCCTAAACAAGTTCCCCTCGCTGTTCGAACCAGGCATCGGGAAGTTCCAAGAAGCAAAAGTGCAGATCCACCTAATTCCGGGGGCGCGACCCATCCATCACAAGGAGAGAGCAGTACCGTACATGATGAGAGAGAGGGTGGAGATCGAGCTGGACTGGCTGCAATGAGAGGGCATCATTTCGCCGATCGAATTCAACGAGTGGGCCAGTCCGATTGTTCCAGTCCTCAAGGGAGACGGCACCGTCAGAATCTGTGGTGATTACAAAGTAATTATCGATCATTTCTCCCTGCAGGATCAATATCCACTACCAAAGGCAGATGACCATTTTGCGACGCTGGCGGGAAGAAAGACGTTCACGAAGCTGGACTTGATCTTGGCCTACATGACGCAGGAGGAATCATCGAAGGGCCTCACCTGCATCAATACGCACAAAGGTCTCTTCATTTACATAAGATGCCTGTTTGGGATTCAATCAGCCACGGTGATATTCCAGAGAAACATGGAAAGCTTACTGAAGTCGGTCCCGCGCACCGTGGTCTTCCAGGACGACATCTTGGTTACAAGTCAGGACACAGTCGAGCATCTGCAGAACCTGGAGGAGGTTCTTAGTCGGCTCAATCGTGTGGGGCTCAGGTTAAAATGCTTGAAGTGCGTTTTCCTGGCACCTGAAGTGGAGTTCCTGGGGAGAAGAATCGCGGTGGATGGCATCAGGCCCACCGATTCGAAGACGGAAGCAATCGAGAATGTACCGAGGCCACAGAATGTGACGGAGCTGCGGTCGTTTCTAGGACTCCTGAACTACTTTCGTAACTTCTTACCGGGTCTCAGTACACTGTTAGAACCACTGCATGCCTTACTACGTAAAGGAGACAAATGGGTATGGGGTAAAAGCCAAGAAAATGCCTTTGTAAAAGCTAGAAAACTGTTAGGCTCAAACAAATTGCTTGTGTTGTATGATCCATGTAAGCATTTGGTGCTAGCATGTGATGCGTCATCATACGGCATCGGTTGTGTATTGCAACAAGCTAATGAATCTGGGAAATTGCAATCAGTTGCTTATGCATCCAGGAGTCTGTCCAAGGCTGAAAGGGCCTACAGCATGATTGAAAAAGAAGCATTAGCGTGTGTCTATGGGGTAAAGAAAATGTTTGGGCTCAAATTTGAATGGGAAACTAACCATAAACCACTGATATCCCTGTTTTCTGAAAGTAAGGGGATAAATATGAATGCATCGGCCCGTATCCAGAGATGGGCGGTCATATTGTCCGCATACAACTACGCCATCCGCCACAGGCCAGGCACAGAAAACTGTGCTGATGCTCTCTGTAGGCTGCCATTGCCCACCACAGGAGTGCAAATGGCACAGCCCCGCAGATTTAGTTCTGGTAATAGAAGCATTCGAGAGTGCACAAACACCTGTTACTGCCGATAGATTAGAACCTGGACGAGCCAGGGTTCTTTCTGTCCTTGGTAAAAAAAACTGTGTGCCTCATGGGAGCTAGTCCAGTGCCCCATTATAAATGCAGGAAAAGATAAAGCCGTACCAGCGGCGCAAAGATGAAATGTCTATACAGGTAGACTGCCTTCTGTGGGGCAATCAGGTAGTGGTACCAAAAAAGGGCAGTGACTCTTTCATTAGTGATCTCCACAGGCATTGTAATGATGAAAGCGATAGCCAGATCCCACGTGTGGTGGCCCGGTATCTTAGAGTCCTGCATGCACAAATGCACCACATGTTCACAGTTAAGCAATGCACCTAGGGAGGCACCACTAAGTTTAAGGTCTTGGCCCTCCAAACCGTGGTCTAGGGTCCATGTCGACTATGCAGGCCCATTCTTGGGAAAAATGTTCCTAATGGTTGTAGATGCGTACTCCAAATGGATTGAATGTGAGATAATGTCGGCAAGCACGTCTGCTGCCACCACTGAAAGCCTGCGGGCCATGTTTGCCACGCACGGCCTGCCTGATGTCCTTGTGAGTGACAACGGGCCGTGCTTCACCAGTGCCGAGTTCATAGATTTCATGACCCGTAATGGGATCAAACATGTCACATCTGCCCCATTCAAATCAGCATCCAATGGTCAGGCAGAGAGAGCAGTGCAAACAATCAAGCAGAGCTTGAAGGGGGTAGCTGAAGGCTCACTGCATACTCGCCTATCCCGAGTCCTGCTCAGTTACCGCACGAGACCCCACTCGCTCACTGGGATTCCACCTGCTGAACTGCTCATGAAAAAGGCACTTAAGACAAGGTTCTCGTTAGTCCACCCTGATCTACACGAACAGGTAGAGAGCAGGCGGCTTCAACAAAGTACATTTCATGAAAGCGTAAATGTGTCACGGGAAATCGAGATTAATGATCCTGTATTTGTGTTGAACTGTGGACAAGGTCCCAAGTGGCCTCCCAGCACTGTCGTGGCCAAAGAGGGGAAGAGGGTGTTTCGGATCAAACTTTCAAATGGACTAATCTACAGGAAACACTTGGACCAAACCAAACTCAGATTCACGGACTATCCAGAGCAACCCACATTAGACCCTACCTTTTTTGACCCCCCCCAACACACACACACCAATGGCAGCCGACAGAGCGGTTGACCACGAAGCAGAACCCATCACCCACAGCAGCCCAGCAGGACTCACCACCCCCAGCAGCCCAGCAAGGTCAGCTGCACAGCTGCCCATCGAGGGCCCAACAAACGACTCAACAAAACCAGCATTTGCACCGAGACAATCAACCAGGGAAAGAAAGGCCCCAGATCGACACCTTGTAAATAGTTACACTAATGACTTTGCGAGGGGGCGGAGTCTTGTTATATTTGTAAACCTGTAAATACCTTGTTTATCCACCAGAGGGCTCATCCCCTGGAGTCCCAAGGGATCCCACAATCCCTTAGGAGCACCTGTACTTAGGAGGCCTCACAGGCTGGAGAGGCACTCTGGAGACCTGCAATAAAAGACTACGGGTCACACTTTACTTTGAGCTCACAGTATCTAGTCAGACTCTATTCATACACGACAGGGGGGATGGGTGAGTGGGATGGTGTGAGTTAGGACACAGGCATCAAGCACAGGGGTGATGGGTAAACGGGACTTGGTGCGAGTTAGGACACTGGGTGATGGGTGAGTGGGACTTGGTGCGAGTTAGGACATGTTACAGCAAGCACAGGCGTGATGGGTGAGCGGGACTTGGTGCGAGTTAGGACACGAGGCAGTGAGCACAGGGATGAGTGGGACTTGGTGCGAGTCAGGGCAGGGGGTGATGGGTGAGTGGAACGGTGTGAGGTAGGACACTGGGCACAAGGGGTGATGGGAGAGCAGGACTTGGTGCGAGTTAGGACAGGGGCAGCGAGCACAGGGGTGATGAGTGAGTGGGACTTGGTGTGACATAGTACACAGGGCACAGGGGGTGATGGGTGAGCGGGACTTGGTGCAGGTCAGAGCATGGGCAGCAAAGTTCTGGATGATTTCAAGTTTATGGAGAGTAGCAATATGAAGCCAGCCAAGAGAGCAGTGGAATAGTCTAGTCTAGAGGTAATAAAGCCATGGATGATGGTTTCAGCAGCAGATGAGCTGAGGCAGTTGTGGAGACGGACGATATTACAGTCAGTCTGGGTACTCCTGATCAGTAAAATAGATAGTTTGAATTTGAACAGTGTTTTATCATACTGTATAATTCTTCCTCGATTCCGAGGGACTGTCTATGATGATGATGATCATACTGTATAATTCAGCAGAGTAACTATTTGTACTAAGTCTGTGCCTGCATCTCCCGACACATGTGCAAAAGTGAGAGTAGGACAAATATCACTGGCTCCCCTCCACAACGCCTCCGCCCCAGCACAATTCCGACGAACTCTTTTCTGTGCATGCGTCCAACACCACGTTGCCTCCACTGAGCAGCCGAACAGGAGAAGAGAGAGAACTTGGGGGGGGAGGGAAGAGAGAGAGAGAGAGAGAGAGAGAGCTTGGCGGCGAGAGAGTGAGCGAGCTTGGATGGTGTGGGGGTGGGGGGGGAGAGAGAGAGAGAGCATGGGATGGGGGGGGGGGGGGAGAGAGAGAGAGCATGGGATGGGGGGGGGGAGAGAGAGGGAGAGAGGCTGGGAGGGGGGGAGGCAAAGAGAGGGAGAGAGGCTGGGAGGGGGGGAGGCAAAGAGAGGGAGAGAGGCTGGGGGGGGGAGAGGCAAAGAGAGGGAGAGAGGCTGGGGGGGGGAGAGGCAAAGAGAGGGAGAGAGCCTGGGAGGGGAGGGACGGGGGTGGAGAGAGGGAGAGAGCCTGGGAGGGGAGGGGAGGGACGGGGGTGGAGAGAGGGAGAGAGCTTGGCGGGGGGGGTGTGGAGAGAGAGGGAGAGCCTGGGGGCTGGAGAAGGGGGGGAGAGAGAGACATGGGGGTGGTGGGGGAGGATTGGAGGGACGGGGGTGGAGAGAGGGAGAGAGCTTGGCGGGGTGGAGAGAGAGCCTGAGGGGCGGGGAAGGGGGGGAGGATCGGAGGGGAGAGAGGGAATTGCGTGCAAGCTCGGTGCGTGTGTTACAAGGGATATCGTTGGGGCGGATAAAATCCAGAAGTCACAAGACTGTCATTATTCACTTCATACCCAATAAACATGTTAACAATCGCACAAAATGCCCCATCTGGGGAGGTGGGGAGGGGCGGGAGGGGGGGAAGTCTTGTGCTTGGATAAGGGGCTTCAGCTGGCTGAGAGATTGCTGGGGTAAGGGTCTTCAGCTGTGGAAGGGATGCACTTGCTCTGGGGTAAGGGACTTTGGCTGGAACTTGGTGACTTTTGGGGAGATCGATCCTCTGTGGCTTCTGAAGGCAAAATGGATCAAATTACAATTGGAAATTCACTCAGAATTTGGGCTGGGCGGTTCTAGTTACACATTCCAGAGGAACTTCAGGCTGTGGCTTATCCTCCAAGGGGACCAATCGGCAATAGGTCTGGAGAGACAATCAGAGAATCGACTGCTTTTCAGTTCGTACAAATAGACACATCCATAATTCAGGCTAAGAGTCAGATTTATTTACAGGTAGGGATTACACAGGTGCACGCAGTAAGTAATTGTTGGGACAATACTTAACTTTTACACAGTCATTAACACAATAGAAGATCTAACAGTGTGACATATACCACAGCGTACAGAATCTCGTGCAATATTGCCGATTATTTTGCACGTTTACTGATGTTCCTGGTTAGTATAAAACCAGTCTAAGCATTCCCACAATAAGGAGCCTGAATGCTCTGAAGTCCTGTCCAGGATCTCTAAGTGAGACACCCAACACCATGGAACCCTTTTCAGCACCTGAACATGGAAGGCAGTTCAAACAGGACTGGAGTTGTGGAGAAAACCCATTCTCTTTTACAGCTCTACCGGGCATCAAAGGACACATTTCTTTGGCAGATCAAAGAGCTTCTTTCTACAGTCGGGCAATCAGAATGTGAATTATTTCCATTGTAGTTCAGGCAGGAAGAGCAGCCTCCTTTCTGTCAGGTTGATGTCTCGGGCTAGCTGATCGCAGCACGAAGCATTCCTGATGTTTCATGTGACTCAGCAAGTCCACTGTTCAAAGCCAGGATGGCCCAGATGAATGCACTTGACCTGAATGGCTCCTCGTCGGGCTGTTTCAGCCAAAGAGTGTTGGACAGCACTTCACACAACGAATGGTCATCTCAACACCTGCATTTCAGAACTGTTTTTCCGTCTCAACATCAAAATAAAAGCATTCTGTGACCCAACCAAAGGTAACTGGTCAATTCTAAATCACATTTAAAACTATTCACCAGACATACTAAAATCAGATATGAATAGCCGTGTGCGAGTGGGATCAAGAGCCCTGGTTTCATCACAATTCGTATACAGCCAGGCTGAAAATATCATTCGTACACAGGGGGGGAATACTCTATTAGTATACAGCGGGGAATAATCTGTTAGTATACGGGGGGGATACTCTGTTAGTATACAGGGGGAATACTCTGTTAGTATACAGGGGGGAATATTCTGTTAGTATACAGCGGGGGGATACACTGTTAGTATATAGGGGGGAATATTCTGTTAGTATTCAGGGGGAGAATACTCTGTTAGTATACGGCCGGGGGGGGGGGGTACTCTGTTAGTATGCCAATGCACATCCAAACTGTTGATAGCTTGTTCCTGGAGGACCCTCCCCTGATACTGTGAGCTATGGCAGGCTCTGACACCCCACCGCACATCCCCCGGGCCTAAATCTCCTTGTGTGTGTATTTCTCGAGTGTGTTAAAGGTGAATAGTGAGGTAGAGATAGGGATAGATTTAGGGAGAGAATTTCAGAACTTCGTTGGCTGAGGGCACAGCCCGCCAATGGTGGTGCGAAGGATGTGGGTGTTGGACCAGAGGCCTGAGTTTGAAAACGCAGATATCGCGAAGGGTTGTGGGCTATGTTTGGCCTAAGCTGTGTGGCCGCGCTTCTGTCGGCTGCTCTCACACGGTCCAGTACGGGCTTTTACATGGTGAAACCTTGCGCACGCGCGAAACATCGAATGGGCCACTCAGCCCATTAAAGAGACTGCGCACTCAAATTTAACATTAGGTGGAACATTGGATGTAGGGCTGGAGGAGATTATGAAGATAGTGGAGGGGAGGGATTTGAAAACAAGGATGAGAATTTTAAAATCAAGGGATTGCCAGACCGAGACGCAATGTAGGCCAGTGAGTACAGGGGTGATGAGAGAACAGGACTCGGTGCGAGTCAGGATACGGGCAGCAGAGTTTCGGATGAGCTCAAGTTCATGGAGGTTGGAAAATGGGAGGCTGGCCAGGAGAGTATTGGAATATTTGAGTCTGGAGGTAATGAAAGTATGGATGGGGGCTTCAGCAGCGGATGAGCTGAGGCAGAGGCGGACACGGGACAATGGTATGGAGGTGGAAATAGGTAGTCTTTGTGATGGAGAGGACATGGGGTCTGAAGCTCAGCCTCAAATGTCTTGCCAAGAATCTCTTTCTCCTTTCAGAGGACAAATTCAGACAGCGTTGTGTGCAGACAAAGACTTGCACACTGCAGTCCGGCTCGCTCCAGCTGTGCTTTTCTAGTCTTTTTTTCAGTGAAGGTGTTGTGATAAAGCTGCTGAATTATCACTGCATCTGGGAGATGTCAACCTGTGCAATAATGGAAAGCTGTGGAATAAACCTAAATGGAGGTTCCTGCTGGCCTACAGGCAGTTAGTTCGAACATACATTAACATGCGACACTGCAGGATTTAACCCTTTTCCAGCAAAGTTGAAGCCCATGGAATAAAAGGGACAGTGGCAGCATGGATACGGAATTAGCTCAGTGACAGGAAAGAGAGAGTAGTGGTGAACGGTTGTTTCTCGGACTGTAGGAAGGTATACAGTGGTGTTCCCCAGGGGTTGGTACTGGGACCACGACTTTTCTTGATATATATTAATGATTTAGACTTGGGTGTACAGAGCACAATTTCAAAATTTGCAGATGACACAAAACTTAGAAGTATAGTGAACAGTGAGGAGGATAATGATAGATATCAAGAGTACACACACAGGCTGGTGGAATGGACGGACACATGGCAGATAAAATTTAACGCAGAAACGTGAGAAGCGATACATTTTGGTCGAAAGAATGAGGAGAGAAAACATAAACTAAAGGGTACAATCCTAAAGGGGGTGCATAAATGGGGTGCAATCCTAAAGGGGGTGCAAGGGAAGTAGTGTCTCAAACGAGCACACTATGCTTAAACAAAGTGGACTACAGTGGGATGAGGGCAGAGTTGGCTAAAGTCGACTGGAAACACAGACTAAACGGTGGCAAAATTGAGGAACAGTGGAGGACTTTTAAGGAGCTCTTTCATAGTGCTCAACAAAAATATATTCCAATGAAAAAGAAGGGCGGTAAGAGAAGAGATAACCAGCCGTGGATAACCAGGGAAATTAAGAAGAGTATCAAATTAAAAACCAATGCGTATAAGGTGGCCAAGGTTAGTGGGAAAATAGAAGATTGGGAACATTTTAAACAACAGCAAAGTATGACTAAGAAAGCAATAAAGAAAGGAAAGATAGATTACGAAGGTAAACTTGCACAAAACATAAAAACGGATAGTAAAAGATTTAAAGATATATAAAACGGAAAAGAGTGACTAAAGTAAATGTTGGTCCCTTAGAAGATGAGAAGGGGGATTTAATAATGGGAAATGTGGAAATGGCTGAGACCTTAAACAATTATTTTGCTTCGGTCTTCACAGTGGAAGACACAGAAACCATGCCAGAAATTGCTAGTCACAGGAATGTGGGAAGGGAGCACCTTGAGACAATCACTATCACTAGGGGAGTAGTGCTGGACAGGCTAATGGGACTCAAGGTAGACAAGTCCCCTGGTCCTGATGAAATGCATCCCTGGGTATTAAAAGAGATGGCGGAAGTTATAGCAGATGCATTCGTTATAATCTACCAAAATTCTCTGGACTCTGGGGAGGTATCAGCGGATTGGAAAGCAGCTAATGTAATGCCTCTGTTTAAAAAAGGGGGCAGACAAAAGTCAGGTAACTATAGGCCGGTTAGTTTAATATCTGTAGTGGGGGAAAATGCTTGAAACTATCATTAAGGAAGAAATTGCGGGACATCTAGATAGGAATAGTGCAATCAAGGATTCATGAAGGGGAAATCACGTTTAACTAATTTACTGGAATTCTTTGAGGATATAACGAGCATAGTGGATAGAGGTGTACCGATGGATGTGGTGTATTTAGATTTTCAAAAGGCATTCGATAAGGTGCCACACAAAAGGTTACTGCAGAAGATAAAGGTACGCGGGCTCAGTGGAAATGTATTAGCATGGATAGAGAATTGGTTAGCTAACAGAAAGCAGAGAGTCGGGATAAATGGGTCCTTTTCAGGTTGTAAATCGGTGGTTAGTGGTGTGCCACAGGGATCGGTGCTGGGACCACAACTGTTTACAATATACATAGATGACCTGGAAGAGGGAACAGAGTGTAGTGTAACAAAATTTGCAGATGACACAAAGATTAGTGGGAAAGTGGGTTGTGTAGAGGACACAGAGAGGCTGCAAAGCGATTTAGATAGGTTAAACGAATGGGCTAAGGATTGGCAGATGGAATACAATGTCGGAAAGTGTGAGGTCATCCACCTTGGGGAAAAAAAACAAAAAAAGGGAATATTATTTGAATGGGGAGAAATTACAACATGCTGCGGTGCAGAGGGACCTGGGGGTCCTTGTGCATGAAACTCTTTTTGGATCCTTAAGTTAGTTTGCAGGTGCAGCAGGTAATTAGGAAGGCAAATGGAATGTTGGCCTTCATTGCGAGAGGGATGGAGTACAAAAGCAGGGAGGTCCTTCTGCAAATGTATAGGGTATTGGTGAGGCCACACCTGGAGTACTGCGTGCAGTTTTGGTCGCCTTACTTAAGGAAGGATATACTGGCTTTGGAGGGGGTTCAGAGACGATTCACTAGGCTGATTCCGGAGATGAGGGGGTTACCTTATGATGATAGATTGAGTAGACTGGGTCTTTACTCGTTGGAGTTCAGAAGGATGAGGGGTGATCTTCTAGAAACATTTAAAATAATGAAAGGGATAGACAAGATAGAGGCAGAGAGGTTGTTTCCACTGGTCGGGGAGACTAGAACTAGGGGGCACAGCCTCAAAATACGGGGTAGCCAATTTAAAACCGAGTTGAGAAGGAATTTCTTCTCCCAGAGGGTTGTGAATCTGTGGAATTCTCTGCCCAAGGAAGCAGTTGAGGCTAGCTCATTGAATGTATTCAAGTCACAGATAGATAGATTTTTAACCAATAAGGGAATTAAGGGTTATGGGGAGCGGGCGGGTAAGTGGAGCTGAGTCCACGGCCAGATCAGCCATGATCTTTTTGAATGGCGGAGCAGGCTCGAGGGGCTAGATGGCCTACTCCTGTTCCTAATTCTTATGTTCTTATGTTCTTATGAACAGAGAGACCTGGGTATATGTGCACAAATCGTTGCAGGTGGCAAGACATGTTCAGAAAGCGCTTAAAAAAGCTTACGGGATCCTGGACTTCATAAATAGAGGCATAGAGTACAAAAGTGTGGAAATTATGATGAACATTTATAAAACACTGGTTCAGCCTCAGCTGGTGTATTGTGTCCAATTCTGGGCACCGCACTTTAGGAAGGATGTGAAGACCTTGGAGAGGGTGCAGAAAAGATTTACGAGAATGATTCCAGGGATGAGGGACTTCAGTTACGTGGATAGACTGGAGAAGCTGGGGTTGTTCTCCTTAGAGCAGGGAAGGTTGAGAGGAGATTTGAGAGAGGTGTTCAAAATCATGAGGGGTCTGGACAGGGCAGAGAGAGAGAAACTGTTCCCATTGGTGGAAGGGTCGAGAACCAGAGGACACAGATTTAAGGTGATTGGCAGAAGAACCGAAGATGACATGAGGGAAAATCACTGCTTTCAAAATGGAGTTGGATAATTATCAGAATGAATAAAAAATTGCAGGGCTATGGGGAAAGGGCATGGAGTGGGACTGGCTGAAGTGCTCTTGCAGAGAGCCGGCTCGGGCTCAGGGGCTGAATGGCCTTCCGTGCTGTAACCGTTCTATGATTCTATCAACGGGGGAAGAATCCACACTTCAGGATTGCACATCCCCATCGCCTACTCTGCCACACTCCTGGCAGGCTTTCCGAGTTGCTTTGTTTCTCTCTTGATTTCCTGATTCCCATTTTAGTGGGTGTTCTGTTTATATCTGTTTTGGCTGATACTGCTGACTGGGTTACAGGTTCTGGTCTTGCGAGAGACTGGAATTCTTTGGTTGAAAAGATGTCATCACTGAAGCAACCATGGAAAGGAAGAGAGAATGTGCATTTATTTGGCGCCTTGCACTGCCTTAGGACGTCCAAATCGCTTCACAGCTAACGTTTTTTGAAGTGTTCTCACTGCACTGTAGGATACATGGCAGCCCACTTTCACACAGCAAGATCCCACAAACAGCAATGTGATAATGACCAGATAATATGTTTGAGTGTTTATTGGGGGATTAATATTGGACAGGACACCCGGGAGAACTCCCCTGCCTTTATTTGAAATAATCCCCTGCCATGGGATCTTTTACGTCCACCAGAGAGAGCAGATGGGGCCTCGGTGTACTGTTTCATCCGAAAGACGAAACCTCCAACAGTGCAGCACTCCCTCAGTACTTCCTCTCCGACAGTGCGGCGCTCCCTCAGTACTGCCCCTTCGACAGTGCGGCACTCCCTCAGTGCTGCCCCTCCAACAGTGCGGTGCTCCCTCAGTACTGCCCCTCCGACAGTGCGGAATTCCCTCGATACTGTCCCTCCGATGGTGCAGCACTCCCTCAGTACTGACCCTCCGACAGTGCGGCGTTCCCTCAGTACTGCCCTCCGACAGTGCGGCGCTCCCTAGGTACTGCCCCTCCGACAGTGCGGCGTTCCCTCAGTACTGCCCCTCCGACGGTGCGGCGTTCCCTCAGTACTGCCCCTCCGAAAGTGCGGCACTCCGTGTTCTCTCTGTACCATTCAGTAACTGAGATTGAAGGTGCCCCCTCCCCCGCACCTCCCTACTCGCATTCGGGCCGCGCAAGGACTCTCGTAAGTGGATTCGCTGTGTGATGGGTTCACGATCACAACCCTCTTCTGACTGAGCTGCTGATCTTGGCCTCAGAGCGGTGTGGAGCGACTTGGTAAATACTGTATAAACCTGGTCATGCATGGAGGCGAAATCACAGTGCCACTCGGCTCCAGGTTGGTCTCCTGATTTGAAACGTACAAAATACTGAGGGGACTCGACAAAGTGGATGAAGAGAGGATATTTTCACTCCTGGGGGAATCTAGAACTAGGAGACAGAGTCTCAGAATAAGGGGCCACCCATTTAAAACTGAGATGAGGAGGAATTTCTTCTCAGAGGGTTGTAAATCTGTAGAATTCTCTGCCTCAGAAAGCTGTGGAGGCTGGGTCATTGAATATATTTAAGGTGGGGATAAACAGATTTTTGAGCAATAAGGGAGTGAAGGGTTCTGGGGAGCAGGCAGGGAAGTGGAGCTGAGTCCATGATCAGATCAGCCATGATCTTATTGAATGGCGGAGCAGGCTCGAGGGGCCAAATGGCCTATGCCTGCTCCTATTTCTTCTGTTCTTAGGTGCTTCTCTGGAAGTACCTCTTCCCGCCGCCCTGCCCTCTCAGGCCCAGGTGATGCCAATTCCAGGGACAGCAGAGAGGGGAAATACTGAGTGCTGAAGCACCCTGAACAGTTAACGAAGCAGATCTCTTGGAATTGTTTCTTTACCAGCGAGAGTGACTCCGAGATAGTGGCACATACTGGAACTGGAGCCGACATTCTGCCGACAGCCCTGTGGGGATGTAAGGGCTAATTAATAAATTGGCCAGTTGGCAGACAAAGGATATTGTAAAGCTATTCACAGTTATAAATCTTGAAAAGACCTGGTGCACTCAGTGGGGGAGTTTGTGGGCGTCCGCAGTGATTGGTTCAGCCGACTTCAAAGAATCTACTTCACGCCAGTGACTTTGAAAAGAGTTCATGTTTAGCAGGGTAGGGGGGCGGGGAAGATCTGTGAACTGTAGTGTGAAATTTTACAGCCCGTTCACACAGCTTCCTTCCGTGTACTATTCTGGCGCTCAGGTTAGCGTGTCTGTGTTACATTTCTGGCCGTGCTGTGTTTGATAGGGATATTAAAACAGCAAACATCTTAACCAGTTAAGCTGAAAATAACACCCAGAGGAAATAACACCCTGAAATGTTTCTATCTTCTGTCTTAGCTTTTATTAATCTGAAGTATTTACAATGGCTGGTGTGATTATGTCACCACTTCACCAATCTCCTTCTACTTATCAACTCCTACATTATCTTGTAAGGACCAAAACTCAGTATCAAGCCTCTTAATCAGCTATAATTGATATCATCTAATGTATGAGGCAATTAGTTAGATTTTATCACAGATCCGCACTCGCAAGTTAGTGAGATAAAATCTAAGTAATTAGCTAATACCTTAATAATTGGGTGATATTAATTGCAGCTGATCTGTTGTCTTGGCACCATTTCAAAAGCAGAAACAGCAGTGAGAATGACAGACAAGTGCACACACACAGCCCCTGAATATACCCTGATCGTGATACATTGGTACCGCCGGTAAAATGAAGGTTCTATTTCTTGCTGGGTCCCAGGAGACTTTCCAAAGCAGAAGAAAAGAGGAGAAAAAGGCCATTTGGGCTTAACTCTCAAGGCCACCGAATGATCCGGAGAATCAATAAAAGTGACTCCAAATAAACTCCGCCGGCTGGATAGAAATGAGAGCCCAGCAAAGGATCTGTGGCACAGGGGCTGTGGTCTGGGTATCAATGCACAGTGGTAGCAACACTCCGGGGTATCGGCACTCCGGGTATCAATGCCCTGGGGTATCGGCACTCTGGGGTATTGACACTCCAGAGTATCGGTGCTCTGGGGTATCGGCACTCTGGGGTATCGGTGCCCTGGGGTATAAGTATCCTGGGATAGCGGCACTCCAAGGTATGGGCACTTTGAGGTATCAGTGCAGTGTGTTGGGGTATCAGTGCAGTGCATTGGGGTATCAGTGCGGTGCGTTGGGGTATCAGTGCGGTGCGTTGGGGTATCAGTGCGGTGCGTTGGGGTATCGGTGCGGTGCATTGGGGTATCGGTGCGTTGCGGTATCGGTGCGGTGCGTTGGGGTATCAGTGCGGTGCGTTGGGGTATCATAAGAATTATGAACAGGAGTAGGCCACCTAGCCCCTCGAGCCTGCTCCGCCATTCAACAAGATCATGGCTGATCTGGCCGTGGACTCAGCTCCACTTACCCGCCCGCTCCCCATAACCCTTAATTCCCTTATTGGTTAAAAATCTATCTATCTGTGACTTGAATACATTCAATGAGATAGCCTCAACTGCTTCCTTGGGCAGAGAATTCCACAGATTCACAACCCTCTGGGAGAAGAAATTCCTTCTCAACTCGGTTTTAAATTGGCTCCCCCGTATTTTGAGGCTGTGCCCCCTAGTTCTAGTCTCCCCGACCAGTGGAAACAACCTCTCTGCCTCTATCTTGTCTATCCCTTTCATTATTTTAAATGTTTCCATAAGATCACCCCTCATCCTTCTGAACTCCAACGAGTAAAGACCCAGTCTACTCAATCTATCATCATAAGGTAACCCCCTCATCTCCAGAGTCAGCCTAGTGAATCGTCTCTGAACCCCCTCCAAAGCCAGTATATCCTTCCTTCAGTAAAGCGACCAAAACTGCACGCAGTACTCCAGGTGCGGCCTCACCAATATCCTATACAGTTGCAGAAGGACCTCCCTGCTTTTGTACTCCATCCCTCTCGCAATGAAGGCCAACATTCCATTCGCCTTCCTGATTACCTGCTGCACCTGCAAACTAACTTTTTGGGATTCATGCACAAGGACCCCCAGGTCCCTCTGCACCGCAGCATGTTGTAATTTCTCCCCATTCAAATAATATTCCCTTTTTTTGTTTTTTTTCCCAAGATGGATGACCTCACACTTTCCGACATTGTATTCCATCTGCCAAACCTTAGCCCATTCGCTTAACCTATCTAAATCGCTTTGCAGCCTCTCTGTGTCTTCTACACAACCCGCTTTCCCACTAATCTTTGTGTCATCTGCAAATTTTGTTACACGACACTCTGTCCCCTCTTCCAGGTCATCGATGAAGATTGTAAACAGTTGTGGTCCTGGCACCGATCCCTGTGGCACACCACTAACCACCGATTTCCAACCCGAAAAGGACCCATTTATCCCAACTCTGCTTTCTGTTAGCCAGCCAATTCTCTATCCATGCTAATACATTTCCACTGACCCCGCGTACCTTTATCTTCTGCAGTAACCTTTTGTGTGGCACCTTATCGAATGCCTTTTGAAAATCTAAATACATCACATACATCGGTACACCTCTATCCACCATGCTCGTTATATCCTCAAAGAATTCCAGTAAATTAGTTAAACATGATTTCCCCTTCATGAATCCATGTTGCGTCTGCTTGATTGCACTATTCCTATCTGGATGTCCCGCTATTTCTTCCTTAATGATAGTTTCAAGCATTTTCCCCACTACAGATGTTAAACTAACCGGCCTATAGTTACCTGCCTTTTGTCTGCCCCCTTTTTTAAACAGAGACGTTACATTAGCTGCTTTCCAATCCGCTGGTACCTCCCCAGAGTCCAGAGAATTTTGGTAGATTATAACGAATGCATCTGCTATAACTTCCGCCATTTCTTTTAATACCCTGGAATGCATTTCATCAGGATCAGGGGACTTGTCTACCTTGAGTCCCATTAGCCTGTCCAGCACTACCCCCCCTAGTGATAGTGATTGTCTCCAGGCCCTCCCTTCACACATTCCTGTGACCAGCAATTTCTGGCATGGTTTCTGTGTCTTCCACTGTGAAGACCGAAGCAAAATAATTGTTTAAGGTCTCAGCCATTTCCACATTTCCCATTATTAAATCCCCCTTCTCATCTTCTAAGGGACCAACATTTACTTTAGTCACTCTTTTCCATTTTATACATCTGTAAAAGCTTTTACTATCCGTTTTTATGTTTTGCGCAAGTTTACCTTTGTAATCTATCTTTCCTTTCTTTCTTTATTGCTTTCTTAGTCATACTTTGCTGTCGTTTAAAATGTTCCCAATCTTCTATTTTCCCACTAACCTTGGCCACCTTATACGCATTGGTTTTTAATTTGATACTCTCCTTAATTTCTCTGGTTATCCACGGCTGGTTATCCCTTCTCTTACTGCCCTTTTTCATTGGAATATATTTTTGTTGAGCACTATGAAAGAGCTCCTTAAAAGTCCTCCACTGTTCCTCAATTGTGCCACCGTTTAGTCTGTGTTTCCAGTCTACTTTAGCCAACTCTGCCCTCATCCCACTGTAGTCCCCTTTGTTTAAGCATAGTATGCTCGTTTGAGACTACTTCCTCACCCTCAATCTGTATTAGAAATTCAATCATACTGTGATCACTCATTCCGAGAGGATCTTTTACTAGGAGATCGTTTATTATTCCTGTCTCATTACACAGGACCAGATCTAAGATATCTTGCTCCCTTGTAGGTTCTGTAACATACTGTTCTAAGAAACAATCCCGTATGCATTCTATGAATTCCTCCTCCAGGCTACCCCGTGCGATTTGATTTGACCAATCGATATGTAGGTTAAAATCCCCCATGATTACTGCCATTCCTTTTTCACATGCCTCCATTATTCCCTTGATTATCGTCCGCCCCACTGTGAAGTGTCGGTGCGGTGCGTTGGGGTGGTGCGGTGCGTTGGGGTGTCGGTGCGGTGCGTTGGGGTGTCGGTGCATTGCGGTATCGGTGCGGTGCGTTGGAGTATCGGTACGGTGCGTTGCAGTATCAGTGCGGTGCGAAGCGGTATCAGTGCGGCGTGTTGGGGTGCCGGTAGTGTGTGTTGTGGTATCAGTACGTTGTGTTGTGGTATCAGTGCGGTGTGGTGCGGTATCAGTGCGGTGTGTTGTGGTATCAGTGCGGTATCGGTGCGGTGCGTTGAGGTGTCGGTGCAGTGCGTTGTGGTATCAGTGATGTGTATTGGGGTATCAGTGCGTTGCGGTATCAGTACGGTGCGTTGTGGTATCAGTGTGGTGCGTTGCGGTATCGATGCGATGCGTTGTGGTATCAGTGCGGTACATTGCGGTATCGGTGCGGTGCGGTATCAGTACGGTGCGGTATCAGTGCGGTGCGTTGCGATATCAGTGCGGTGCGTTGCGATATCAGTGCGGTACATTGCGGTATCAGTGCGGTGCGTTGCGGTATCGGTGCGATGCGTTGTGGTATCAGTGCGGTGCGTTGTGGTATCAGTGCGGTACATTGCGGGTGCGGTGCGGTATCAGTGCAGTGCGTTGCGGTATCGGTGCGTTGCGGTATCAGTGCGTTGCAGTATCAGTGCGGTGCGTTGCGGTATCAGTGCGGTGTGTTGCGGTATCAGTGCGGTGCGTTGCGGTATCGGTGCGTTGCGGTATCAGTGCGGTGCGTTGCGGTATCAGTGCGGTGCATTGCGGTATCAGTGCAGTGCGGTATCAGTGCGGTGCGTTGCGGTATCAGTGCGTTGCGGTATCAGTGCGGTGCGTTGCGGTATCAGTGCGTTGCGGTATCAGTGCGGTGCGTTGCGGTATCGGTGCGTTGCGGTATCAGTGCGGTGCATTGCAGTATCAGTGCAGTGCGGTATCAGTGCGGTCCGTTGCGGTATCGGTGCGGTGCGTTGCGGTATCAGTGCGGTGCGTTGCGGTATCAGTTCGGTGCGTTGCGGTATCAGTGCGGTGCGTTGTGGTATCAGTGCGGTGCGTTGCGGTATCGGTGCGTTGCGGTATCAGTGCGGTGCGTTGCGGTATCAGTTCGGTGCGTTGCGGTATCAGTGCGGTGCGTTGCGGTATCAGTGCAGTGCGGTATCAGTGCGGTGCGTTGCGGTATCAGTTCGGTGCGTTGCGGTATCAGTGCGGTGCGTTGCGGTATCAGTGCAGTGCGGTGCGTTGCGGTATCAGTTCGGTGCGTTGCGGTATCAGTTCGGTGCGTTGCGGTATCAGTGCGGTGCGTTGCGGTATCGGTGCGTTGCGGTATCGGTGCGGTATCGGTGCGGTGCGGTGCGTTGCGGTATCAGTGCGGTGCGGTGCGGTATCGGTGCGGTGCAGTATCAGTGCGTTGCGGTATCAGTGCGGTGCGTTGCGGTATCGGTGCGGTGCGTTGCGGTATCGGTGCGGTATCGGTGCGGTGCGGTGCGGTATCGGTGCGGTGCGGTATCAGTGTGGTGCGTTGCGGTATCAGTGCGGTGCGGTATCAGTGCGGTGCGTTGCGGTATCAGTGCGGTGCGTTGTGGTATCAGTGCGGTGCGGTATCAGTGCGGTGCGTTGTGGTATCGGTGCGGTGCGGTATCAGTGCGGTGCGTTGCGGTATCAGTGCGGTGCGGTATCAGTGTGGTGCGGTATCAGTGCGGTGCGTTGTGGTATCAGTGCGGTGCGGTATCAGTGCGGTGCGTTGCGGTATCAGTGCGTTGTGGTATCAGTGCGGTGCGGTATCAGTGTGGTGCGTTGTGGTATCAGTGCGGTGCGGTATCAGTGCGGTGCGTTGCGGTATCAGTGCGGTGCGATATCAGTGCGGTGCATTGCGGTATCAGTGCGGTGCGTTGTGGTATCAGTGCGGTGCGTTGTGGTATCAGTGCGTTGCGGTATCAGTGCGGTGCGTTGCGGTATCAGTGCGGTGCATTGCGGTATCAGTGCGTGCGTTGTGGTATCTGTGCGGTGCGTTGCGGTATCGGTGCAGTGCGGTATCAGTGCGGTGCGGTGCGGTATCAGTGCGGTGCGTTGCGGTATCAGTGCGGTGCGTTGCGGTATCGGTGCAGTGCGGTATCAGTGCGGTGCGTTGCGGTATCAGTGCGGTACATTGCGGTATCAGTGCGGTGCAGGACCAGTGCGTTGCGGTATCAGTGCAGTGCGTTGCGGTATCAGTGCGGTGCGTTGCGGTATCAGTGCGGTGCAGTATCAGTGCGTTGCGGTATCAGTGCATTGCGGTATCAGTGCGTTGCGGTATCAGTGCGGTGCGTTGCGGTATCAGTGCGGTATCGGTGCGGTGTGGTATCAGTGCTGTGCGGTATCAGTGCGGTGCGTTGCGGTATCGGTGCGTTGTGGTATCAGTGCGGTGCGTTGCGGTATCAGTGCGGTGCGGTATCAGTGCGGTGCGTTGTGGTATCAGTGCGTTGCGGTATCAGTGCGTTGCGGTATCAGTGCGGTGCGGTATCAGTGCGGTGCGGTGCAGTATCAGTGCGTTGCGGTATCAGTGCGGTGCGTTGTGGTATCAGTGCGGTGCGGGTGCGGTGCGGTATCAGTGCGGTGCGTTGCGGTATCAGTGCGGTGCGTTGCGGTATCAGTGCGGTGCGGTTTCAGTGCGGTGCGTTGTGGTATCAGTGCGGTGCAGTATCAGTGCGGTGCGGTATCAGTGCGGTGCGTTGCGGTATCGGTGCGTTGCTGTATCAGTGCGGTGCGTTGCGGTATCAGTGCGGTGCAGTATCAGTGCGGTGCGGTATCAGTGCGGTGCGTTGCGGTATCAGTGCGGTGCGTTGCAGTATCAGTGCGGTGCGGTATCAGTGCGGTGCGTTGCGGTATCAGTGCGGTGCAGTATCAGTGCGTTGCGGTATCGGTGCGTTGCGGTATCAGTGCGCTGCGGTATCAGTGCGTTGCGGTATCAGTGCGGTGCGTTGCGGTATCAGTGCGGTATCGGTGCGGTGCGGTATCAGTGCGGTGCGGTATCAGTGCGGTGCGTTGCGGTATCGGTGCGTTGTGGTATCAGTGCGGTGCGTTGCGGTATCAGTGCGGTGCAGTATCAGTGCGGTGCGTTGTGGTATCGGTGCGGTGCGGTGCGTTGCGGTATCGGTGCGGTGCGTTGCGGTATCGGTGCGGTATCGGTGCGGTGCGTTGCGGTATCAGTGCGGTGCAGTATCAGTGCGTTGCGGTATCAGTGCGTTGCGGTATCAGTGCGGTGCGTTGCGGTATCAGTGCGGTATCGGTGCGGTATCAGTGCGGTGCGGTATCAGTGCGGTGCGTTGCGGTATCGGTGCGTTGTGGTATCAGTGCGGTGCGTTGCGGTATCAGTGCGGTGCGGTATCAGTGCGGTGCGTTGTGGTATCAGTGCGTTGCGGTATCAGTGCGTTGCGGTATCAGTGCGTTGCGGTATCAGTGCGGTGCGGTATCGGTGCAGTGCGGTGCAGTATCAGTGCGTTGCGGTATCAGTGCGGTGCGTTGTGGTATCAGTGCGGTGCGGGTGCGGTGCGGTATCAGTGCGGTGCGGTATCAGTGCGGTGCGTTGCGGTATCAGTGCGGTGCGTTGCGGTATCAGTGCGGTGCGTTGTGGTATCAGTGCGGTGCGGGTGCGGTGCGGTATCAGTGCGGTGCGGTATCAGTGCGGTGCGTTGCGGTATCGGTGCGTTGCTGTATCAGTGCGGTGCGTTGCGGTATCAGTGCGGTGCAGTATCAGTGCGGTGCGGTATCAGTGCGGTGCATTGCGGTATCAGTGCGGTGCGTTGCAGTATCAGTGCGGTGCGGTGCAGTATCAGTGCGGTGCGTTGCAGTATCGGTGCGTTGCGGTATCAGTGCGGTGCGGTATCAGTGCGTTGCGGTATCAGTGCGGTGCGTTGCGGTATCAGTGCGGTATCGGTGCGGTATCAGTGCGGTGCGGTATCAGTGCGGTGCGTTGCGGTATCGGTGCGTTGTGGTATCAGTGCGGTGCGTTGCGGTATCAGTGCGGTGCGGTATCAGTGCGGTGCGTTGTGGTATCGGTGCGGTGCGTTGCGGTATCGGTGCGGTGCGTTGCGGTATCGGTGCGGTATCGGTGTGGTGCGGTGTGGTATCGGTGCGGTGCGGTGCGGTATCAGTGTGGTGCGTTGCGGTATCAGTGCGGTGCAGTAGCAGTGCGGTGCGTTGCGGTATCAGTGCGGTGCGTTGTGGTATCAGTGCGGTGCGGTATCAGTGCGGTGCGTTGTGGTATCGGTGCGTTGCGGTATCAGTGCGTTGTGATATCAGTGCGGTGCGGTATCAGTGCGGTGCGTTGTGGTATCAGTGCGGTGCGGTATCAGTGCGGTGCGTTGCGGTATCAGTGCGTTGCGGTATCAGTGCGGTGCATTGTGTTATCAGTGCGGTGCGTTGTGGTATCAGTGCGGTGCGTTGTGGTATCAGTGCGGTGCGTTGTGGTATCAGTGCGGTGCGTTGTGGTATCAGTGCGTTGCGGTATCAGTGCGGTGCGTTGCGGTATCAGTGCGGTGCATTGCGGTATCAGTGCGTGCGTTGTGGTATCTGTGCGGTGCAGTATCAGTGCGGTGCGGTATCGGTGCGGTGCGGTATCAGTGCGGTGCGTTGCGGTATCAGTGCGGTGCGTTGCGGTATCGGTGCAGTGCGGTATCAGTGCGGTGCGTTGCGGTATCAGTGCGGTACATTGCGGTATCAGTGCGGTGCAGGACCAGTGCGTTGCGGTATCAGTGCAGTGCGTTGCGGTATCAGTGCGGTGCGTTGCGGTATCAGTGCGGTGCAGTATCAGTGCGTTGCGGTATCAGTGCGTTGCGGTATCAGTGCGGTGCGTTGCGGTATCAGTGCGGTATCGGTGCGGTGCGGTATCAGTGCGGTGCGGTATCAGTGCGGTGCGTTGCGGTATCGGTGCGTTGTGGTATCAGTGCGGTGCGTTGCGGTATCAGTGCGGTGCGTTGTGGTATCAGTGCGTTGCAGTATCAGTGCGTTGCGGTATCAGTGCGGTGCGGTATCAGTGCGGTGCGGTGCGGTGCAGTATCAGTGCGTTGCGGTATCAGTGTGGTGCGTTGTGGTATCAGTGCGGTGCGGGTGCGGTGCGGTATCAGTGCGGTGCGGTATCAGTGCGGTGCGTTGCGGTATCAGTGCGGTGCGTTGCGGTATCAGTGCGGTGCGGTTTCAGTGCGGTGCGTTGTGGTATCAGTGCGGTGCAGTATCAGTGCGGTGCGGTATCAGTGCGGTGCGTTGCGGTATTGGTGCGTTGCTGTATCAGTGCGGTGCGTTGCGGTATCAGTGCGGTGCAGTATCAGTGCGGTTCGGTATCAGTGCGGTGCGTTGCGGTATCAGTGCGGTGCGTTGCAGTATCAGTGCGGTGCGGTATCAGTGCGGTGCGTTGCGGTATCAGTGCGGTGCAGTATCAGTGCGGTGCGTTGCGGTATCGGTGCGTTGCGGTATCAGTGCGGTGCGGTATCAGTGCGTTGCGGTATCAGTGCGGTGCGTTGCGGTATCAGTGCGGTATCGGTGCGGTGCGGTATCAGTGCGGTGCGGTATCAGTGCGGTGCGTTGCGGTATCGGTGCGTTGTGGTATCAGTGCGGTGCGTTGCGGTATCAGTGCGGTGCGGTATCAGTGCGTTGCGGTATCAGTGCGGTGCGGTTTCAGTGCGGTGCGTTGTGGTATCAGTGCGTTGCAGTATCAGTGCGTTGCGGTATCAGTGCGTTGCGGTATCAGTGCGGTGCGGTATCAGTGCGGTGCGGTGCAGTATCAGTGTGTTGCGGTATCAGTGCGGTGCGTTGTGGTATCAGTGCGGTGCGGTTGCGGTGCGGTGCGGTATCAGTGCGGTGCGTTGCGGTATCAGTGCGGTGCGGTTTCAGTGCGGTGCGTTGTGGTATCAGTGCGGTGCAGTATCAGTGCGTTGCGGTATCAGTGCGGTGCGTTGCGGTATCGGTGCGTTGCTGTATCAGTGCGGTGCGTTGCGGTATCAGTGCGGTGCAGTATCAGTGCGGTGCGGTATCAGTGCGGTGCGTTGCAGTATCAGTGCGGTGCGGTATCAGTGCGGTGCGTTGCGGTATCAGTGCGGTGCGGTATCAGTGCGGTGCGTTGCGGTATCGGTGCGTTGCGGTATCAGTGCGGTGCGGTATCAGTGCGGTGCGTTGTGGTATCAGTGCGGTATCGGTGCGGTGCGGTATCAGTGCGGTGCGGTATCAGTGCGGTATCGGTGCGGTGCGTTGTGGTATCAGTGCGGTATCGGTGCGGTATCAGTGCGTTGCGGTATCGGTGCGTTGCGGTATCAGTGCGGTGCGTTGTGGTATCAGTGCGGTATCGGTGCGGTATCAGTGCGGTGCGGTATCAGTGCGGTGCGTTGTGGTATCGGTGCGTTGCGGTATCAGTGCGGTGCGTTGCGGTATCAGTGCGGTGCAGTATCAGTGCGGTGCGGTATCAGTGCGGTGCGTTGCGGCATCGGTGCGTTGCGGTATCAGTGCGGTGCGTTGCAGTATCAGTGCGGTGCGGTATCAGTGCGGTGCGTTGCGGTATCGGTGCGTTGCGGTATCAGTGCGGTGCGGTATCAGTGCGGTGCAGTATCAGTTCGGTGCGTTGCGGTATCGGTGCGTTGCAGTATCAGTGCGGTGCAGTATCAGTGCGGTGCGTTGCGGTATCGGTGCGTTGCGGTATCAGTGCGGTGCGGTATCAGTGCGGTGCGTTGCGGTATCGGTGCGTTGCGGTGCGTTGCGGTATCGGTGCGTTGCGGTATCAGTGCGTTGCGGTATCAGTGCGGTGCGTTGTGGTATCAGTGCGGTGCGGTATCAGTGCGGTGCGTTGTGGTATCAGTGCGGTATCGGTGCAGTGCGGTGCGGTATCAGTGCGTTGCGGTATCAGTGCGGTGCGTTGTGGTATCAGTGCGGTATCGGTGCGGTGCGGTATCAGTGCGTTGCGGTATCAGTGCGGTGCGTTGCGGTATCAGTGCGGTGCGGTATCAGTGCGGTGCGTTGCAGTATCAGTGCGGTATCGGTGCGTTGTGGTATCAGTGCGGTGCGTTGCGGTATCAGTGCGGTGCGTTGCGGTATCAGTGCGTTGCGGTATCAGTGCGGTGTGGTATCAGTGCAGTGCGGTATCAGTGCGGTGCGTTGCAGTATCAGTGCGTTGCGGTATCGGTGCGGTGCGTTGCGGTATCGGTGCGTTGCAGTATCAGTGCGTTGCGGTATCAGTGCGTTGCGGTATCAGTGCGGTGCGTTGCGGTATCAGTGCGGTGCGTTGCGGTATCGGTGCGTTGTGGTATCAGTGCGGTGCGTTGCGGTATCAGTGCGGTGCGTTGTGGTATCAGTGCGTTGCGGTATCAGTGCGGTGCGTTGCGGTATCAGTGCGGTGCGGTATCAGTGCGGTGCGTTGTGGTATCAGTGCGTTGCGGTATCAGTGCGGTGCGTTGCGGTATCGGTGCGTTGTGGTATCAGTGCGTTGCGGTATCAGTGCGGTGCGTTGCGGTATCGGTGCGTTGTGGTATCAGTGCGGTGCGTTGCGGTATCAGTGCGGTGCGGTATCAGTGCGTTGCGGTATCAGTGCGGTGCGTTGTGGTATCAGTGCGTTGCGGTATCAGTGCGTTGCGGTATCAGTGCGGTGCGGTATCAGTGCGGTGCGGTGCAGTATCAGTGTGTTGCGGTATCAGTGCGGTGCGTTGTGGTATCAGTGCGGTGCGGGTGCGGTGCGGTATCAGTGCGGTGCGTTGCGGTATCAGTGCGTTGCGGTATCAGTGCGGTGCGTTGCGGTATCAGTGCGGTGCGTTGCGGTATCAGTGCGGTGCGTTGCGGTATCAGTGCGGTGCGGTTTCAGTGCGGTGCGTTGTGGTATCAGTGCGGTGCAGTATCAGTGCGGTGCGTTGCGGTATCAGTGCGGTGCGTTGCGGTATCAGTGCGGTGCGGTTTCAGTGCGGTGCGTTGCGGTATCAGTGCGGTGCGGTTTCAGTGCGGTGCGTTGCGGTATCGGTGCGTTGCTGTATCAGTGCGGTGCGTTGCGGTATCAGTGCGGTGCAGTATCAGTGCGGTGCGGTATCAGTGCGGTGCGTTGCAGTATCAGTGCGGTGCGGTATCAGTGCGGTGCGTTGCGGTATCAGTGCGGTGCAGTATCAGTGCGGTGCGTTGCGGTATCGGTGCGTTGCGGTATCGGTGCGGTGCGGTATCAGTGCGTTGCGGTATCGGTGCGTTGCGGTATCAGTGCGGTGCGTTGTGGTATCAGTGCGGTATCAGTGCGGTGCGGTATCAGTGCGGTGCGTTGTGGTATCAGTGCGGTATCGGTGCGGTATCAGTGCGGTGCGGTATCAGTGTGTTGCGGTATCAGTGCGGTGCGTTGTGGTATCAGTGCGGTATCGGTGCAGTGCGGTATCAGTGCGTTGCGGTATCAGTGCGGTGCGTTGTGGTATCAGTGCGGTATCGGTGCGGTGCGGTATCAGTGCGTTGCGGTATCAGTGCGGTGCGTTGTGGTATCAGTGCGGTGCGTTGCGGTATCAGTGCGGTGCGTTGCGGTATCGGTGCGGTATCAGTGCGGTGCGTTGCGGTATCGGTGCGTTGCGGTATCAGTGCGGTGCGGTATCAGTGCGGTGCGTTGTGGTATCGGTGCGTTGCAGTATCAGTGCGGTGCAGTATCAGTGTGGTGCGTTGCGGTATCGGTGCGTTGCGGTATCAGTGCGGTGCGTTGCGGTATCGGTGCGTTGCGGTGCGTTGCGGTATCGGTGCGTTGCGGTATCAGTGCGTTGCGGTATCAGTGCGGTGCGTTGTGGTATCAGTGCGGTATCGGTGCGGTGCGGTATCAGTGCGGTGCGGTATCAGTGCGGTGCGTTGTGGTATCAGTGCGGTATCGGTGCAGTGCGGTGCGGTATCAGTGCGTTGCGGTATCAGTGCGGTGCGTTGTGGTATCAGTGCGGTATCGGTGCGGTGCGGTATCAGTGCGTTGCGGTATCAGTGCGGTGCGTTGCGGTATCAGTGCGGTGCGGTATCAGTGCGGTGCGTTGCAGTATCAGTGCGGTATCGGTGCGTTGTGGTATCAGTGCGGTGCGTTGCGGTATCAGTGCGGTGCGTTGCGGTATCAGTGCGTTGCGGTATCAGTGCGGTGTGGTATCAGTGCAGTGCGGTATCAGTGCGGTGCGTTGCAGTATCAGTGCGTTGCGGTATCAGTGCGGTGCGTTGCGGTATCAGTGCGGTGCGTTGCGGTATCAGTGCGGTGCGTTGTGGTATCAGTGCGTTGCGGTATCAGTGCGGTGCGTTGCGGTATCAGTGCGGTGCATCGCTGCAATGCTATATCAAGCCACTGCAGTGCACTGTTTGTTTGGCTTGGCATCCTGCCACCCTTCCTCACATATTGCGCTTTCAAAGAAAACAAATGCTGCCTCGGCTATTCACCATCTTGTCCTGTCCCCACGTCCCATTATCACTCAGTGGTACATACCTAGACTGCACACAAATAGGCAGAAGGAAGTGTCTGGGAATGCGCAGAGTGGCCTGGCCCAGTTCCAGCACTATCAACAGCAGGATTACTGTGTTTCATTATATCAGCTCCCCATGCCACTACAAACAGGGTCATCCTGGACCTGGCACAACAGTGAGCGAGTGAGCGCTGGCTGTAATTATCAGCAAATCTGTGAAGCCAGACAGAATGAGCCGCTGTTCCTTGTAAGACAACAATGCGTTTAGAATACAAGACCGTTAAATAGCCAGATGAAATCTTCGATTAGATGCGATGGTTTTGTTCGACCGTAGTGAATGAGAAACAAATGGACAGTCGTTTCACGGTGATGCACTTCATTGCTGTGCCAGGCAGGATGTGTACCACTCTTTGATTATCAAGAAACCTGGACATCCCGATGATTCAGTGAACTTCTCCTTTGACTACCTGAGACACGCAGACCAGGAAAGTCCAAGTCTTGAGTCAACCACAATCTCCACAGCTCACTGGATCCTTGCTATAAATCTTCAGGACAGGATTGAGCTTGGCAGTGAGGCTTCCCATTGCCAAATAGCCTGCCAAGGTTCACACATGGATAAAGCCCATGGAGCTGTACTCCTGCATGGAATCGAGGCCATCAGAAGAGGAGGAGACAGAAGCATTGGCAAGAAAAAAAATGGAACACAGAGAAACAGGTGGGCCTGTGTCTGTAGCACTCGGAGCACCTCAAAGTAAAGATCTCCCTCCACTCATTAATAAACCAAACTGGAATCCTATCAGTTCACTACAGGAGCACCCAGCACTCTGTATATCCCATAACTTATTACCTGCAGGTACCATACTGATTAATGAGCTCTGTCTGTTCAACAAACATACTTTCTATCATCAATTAGTCAGTCCTGGCCCAATTTCAAAAAATCATTTAAAAGAAGTTTTTTTCTATAATTAAACGATAAACTAGTGGCAATTGTGTGATGTTCAAGGTAATCTGGATGACAGATGATTTTGCCAGGGCAGGAGCCATTGACTGGAATTTATGAGGGGATTCTCTCTACATCCCACCCCCTCCCCATTTATTGCCAGGAGATTGGTGAAAATCATGGAGAAATGACCACAAACGGTTTCTTCTTGGGTTCTCGCTGATCTTCCACCAAAGTTATAGCACATGATCGTGGGAACCCCTTGCAACAATTCTACCTTCCATATTTATACCGTGTGATAGAAATAGAAAGAACATACATTTATATAGAGCCTTTCATGACTTCAGGATGTCCCGAAACACTTGACCACCAAAGAAATACTTTTTAAGTGTACACACTGTTGTAATGTTCAAAACATGGTAGTCAATTTTTACACAGCACGCTCCCACAAACAGCAATGAGATAAATAACCAGATAATATTATATTGGTGAATTTATGCTGCACCTTCAATCTTGGCAGGCCAATTAAGCACTAATATTAATTGTGTGAGTAACCATGCATGTTTGGCTCTGTCCCATGATCGGCTCTGTCCCATGATCGGCTCTGTCCCATGATCGGCTCTGTCCCATGATCGACTCTGTCCCATGATCGGCTCTGTCCCATGATCGACTCTGTCCCATGATCGGCTCTGTCCCATGATCGACTCTGTCCCATGATCGACTCTGTCCCATGATCGGCTCTGTCCCATGATCGACTCTGTCCCATGATCGGCTCTGTCCCATGATCGACTCTGTCCCATGATCGGCTCTGTCCAGTGATCGGCTCTGTCCCATGATCGACTCTGTCCAGTGATCGGCTCTGTCCCATGATCGGCTCTGTCCCATGATCGACTCTGTCCCGTGATCGACTCTGTCCAGTGATCGACTCTGTCCCGTGATCGACTCTGTCCCGTGATCGACTCTGTCCAGTGATCGCCTCTGTCCAGTGATCGACTCTGTCCAGTGATCGACTCTGTCCAGTGATCGACTCTGTCCAGTGATCGGCTCTGTCCAATGATCGACTCTGTCCCGTGATCGCCTCTGTCCAGTGATCGACTCTGTCCAGTGATCGACTCTGTCCAGTGATCGACTCTGTCCCGTGATCGACTCTGTCCAATGATCGACTCTGTCCCGTGATCGGCTCTGTCCCGTGATCGGCTCTGTCCCATGATCGACTCTGTCCAATGATCGACTCTGTCCAATGATCGACTCTGTCCAATGATCGACTCTGTCCCATGATCGACTCTGTCCCATGATCGACTCTGTCCCATGATCGGCTCTGTCCAGTGATCGGCTCTGTCCAATGATCGACTCTGTCCCATGATCGACTCTGTCCCATGATCGACTCTGTCCCATGATCGACTCTGTCCAGTGATCGACTCTGTCCCATGATCGGCTCTGTCCCATGATTGGCTCTGTCCCATGATCGACTCTGTCCAATGATCGACTCTGTCCAGTGATCGACTCTGTCCCGTGATCGACTCTGTCCAATGATTGGCTCTGTCCCATGATCGACTCTGTCCAATGATCGGCTCTGTCCCATGATCGGCTCTGTCCCATGATCGGCTCTGTCCAATGATTGGCTCTGTCCCATGATCGACTCTGTCCCATGATCGGCTCTGTCCCATGATCGACTCTGTCCAATGATCGACTCTGTCCCATGATCGACTCTGTCCAATGATCGGCTCTGTCCCATGATCGACTCTGTCCAATGATCGACTCTGTCCAGTGATCGACTCTGTCCAGTGATCAACTCTGTCCCATGATCGGCTCTGTCCCATGATCGACTCTGTCCAATGATCGGCTCTGTCCCATGATCGACTCTGTCCAATGATCGACTCTGTCCAGTGATCGACTCTGTCCCATGATCGACTCTGTCCAATGATTGGCTCTGTCCCATGATCGACTCTGTCCAATGATCGGCTCTGTCCCATGATCGGCTCTGTCCCATGATCGACTCTGTCCAATGATCGACTCTGTCCCATGATCGACTCTGTCGAATGATCGGCTCTGTCCCATGATCGACTCTGTCCAATGATCGACTCTGTCCAGTGATCGACTCTGTCCCATGATCGGCTCTGTCCCATGATCGACTCTGTCCCATGATCGACTCTGTCCAGTGATCGACTCTGTCCAGTGATCGGCTCTGTCCCATGATCGACTCTGTCCCATGATCGACTCTGTCCAGTGATCGGCTCTGTCCCATGATCGACTCTGTCTCATGATCGGCTCTGTCCAGTGATCGACTCTGTCCCATGATCGACTCTGTCCAGTGATCGGCTCTGTCCCATGATCGACTCTGTCCAATGATCGACTCTGTCCCATGATCGACTCTGTCCAATGATCGGCTCTGTCCCATGATCGACTCTGTCCCATGATCGACTCTGTCCCATGATCGACTCTGTCCAGTGCTCGACTCTGTCCCATGATCGACTCTGTCCCATGATCGACTCTGTCCCATGATCGACTCTGTCCAGTGATCGACTCTGTCCCATGATCGACTCTGTCCAGTGATCGACTCTGTCCCATGATCGACTCTGTCCAATGATGGGCTCTGTCCCATGATCGGCTCTGTCCAATGATCGACTCTGTCCCATGATCGACTCTGTCCAATGATCGGCTCTGTCCCATGATCGACTCTGTCCCATGATCGGCTCTGTCCAGTGATCGACTCTGTCCCATGATCGGCTCTGTCCCATGATCGACTCTGTCCCATGATCGACTCTGTCCCGTGATCGACTGTCCAATGATCGACTCTGTCCCATGATCGACTCTGTCCCATGATCGACTCTGTCCAATGATCGGCTCTGTCCCATGATCGACTCTGTCCAATGATCGACTCTGTCCAGTGATCGGCTCTGTCCTGTGATCGGCTCTGTCCAATGATCGACTCTGTCCAATGATCGACTCTGTCCCATGATCGACTCTGTCCCATGATCGGCTCTGTCCCATGATCGGCTCTGTCCAGTGATCGGCTCTGTCCAATGATCGACTCTGTCCCATGATCGACTCTGTCCAATGATCGGCTCTGTCCCATGATCGACTCTGTCCCATGATCGACTCTGTCCCATGATCGACTCTGTCCAGTGATCGACTCTGTCCCATTATCGGCTCTGTCCCATGATCGACTCTGTCCCATGATCGACTCTGTCCAATGATCGACTCTGTCCAGTGATCGACTCTGTCCCATGATCCACTCTGTCCAATGATTGGCTCTGTCCCATGATCGACTCTGTCCAATGATCGGCTCTGTCCCATGATCGACTCTGTCCAATGATCGACTCTGTCCAGTGATCGACTCTGTCCCATGATCGGCTCTGTCCCATGATCGACTCTGTCCCATGATCGACTCTGTCCAGTGATCGACTCTGTCCCATGATCGACTCTGTCCAGTGATCGGCTCTGTCCCATGATCGGCTCTGTCCAGTGATCGACTCTGTCCCATGATCTACTCTGTCCAGTGATCGACTCTGTCCAATGATCGACTCTGTCCCATGATCGACTCTGTCCCATGATCGACTCTGTCCCATGATCGACTCTGTCCCATGATCGGCTCTGTCCAATGATCGGCTCTGTCTCATGATCGACTCTGTCCCATGATCGACTCTGTCCCATGAACGGCTCTGTCCCATGATCGACTCTGTCCCATGATCGGCTCTGTCCCATGATCGGCTCTGTCCAGTGATCGGCTCTGTCCCATGATCGACTCTGTCCCATGATCGGCTCTGTCCAGTGATCGGCTCTGTCCCATGATCGACTCTGTCCCATGATCGGCTCTGTCCCATGATCGGCTCTGTTCCATGATCGACTCTGTCCCATGATCGGCTCTGTCCAATGATCGAGTCTGTCCCATGATCGACTCTGTCCCATGATCGGCTCTGTCCAATGATCGGCTCTGTCCAATGATCGAGTCTGTCCCATGATCGACTCTGTCCCATGATCGGCTCTGTCCCATGATCGAGTCTGTCCCATGATCGGCTCTGTCCCATGATCGGCTCTGTCCCATGATCGACTCTGTCCCATGATCGACTCTGTCCAATGATCGACTCTGTCCCATGATCCACTCTGTCCAATGATCGACTCTGTCCCATGATCGGCTCTGTCCCATGATCGGCTCTGTCCCATGATCGACTCTGTCCCATGATCGACTCTGTCCAATGATCGACTCTGTCCCATGATCCACTCTGTCCAATGATCGACTCTGTCCCATGATCGGCTCTGTCCCATGATCGACTCTGTGCAACGATCGGCTCTGTCCCATGATCGACTCTGTCCCATGATCGGCTCTGTCCAGTGATCGGCTCTGTCCCATGATCGACTCTGTCCCATGATCGTCTCTGTCCCATGATCGACTCTGTCCAGTGATCGACTCTGTCCCATGATCGGCTCTGTCCAGTGATCGGCTCTGTCCCATGATCGACTCTGTCCCATGATCGGCTCTGTCCAATGATCGAGTCTGTCCCATGATCGACTCTGTCCCATGATCGGCTCTGTCCAATGATCGAGTCTGTCCCATGATCGACTCTGTCCCATGATCGGCTCTGTCCCATGATCGGCTCTGTCCAATGATCGAGTCTGTCCCATGATCGGCTCTGTCCCATGATCGACTCTGTCCCATGATCGGCTCTGTCCCATGATCGACTCTGTCCCATGATCGGCTCTGTCCCATGATCGGCTCTGTCCCATGATTGGCTCTGTCCCATGATTGGCTCTGTCCCATGATCGACTCTGTCCCATGATTGGCTCTGTCCAATGATTGAATGTGACCTCCACGAACCTGTGAACTTACACTTCAGGCATCCCTGCACCCGACACAAGTTACAGATATTAAACCCATTCCTTGTCTTCCCTCATCATCTCTGAATCTTTTCAATCTTGGAGGTGGAAAGCATTGGCGGCCGAGGGGTCACCAGGGTTTGTTTCTCACCACTGGAGTGAAACAACTAGATAACCCTCCGCTCCCCCGCACAAAATTGATTCTACCGCAAACCCTCGGCAGAAGCTAGGAGAGATGAGATAAACCAAGAAATGGCAGTTGCCCTCACCCTCAAGGCAAGCACCCTGTCTAATAATGAACCCCCGACTTGTCCGGCATTCCTCATGGTGATCGATTGTGGTTTGCAGCGTAAGGGAGGCTTTGTCAGTCAGGTCTCAGTGTTGTGTTGCTGCAATCCGAGCCCTGTATTCAGAGTCACAGGACAAAAGAACATCATTATATAGAATCATGGAACAAGGCCACTAGCTGATCGTACCGAGTAAGGAGGCCACATACCCCTTGGAAAATACATGTGTACATGGGGTAGAGGGGCAGAGGGATCTGGGGGTACAGGTACACAAGTCGCTGAAAGTAGTGATGCAGGTGAATAAAGCCATGTAACCATGCATTGGGGTTCAGTTCCAGAGGGGTAGAATTGAAAAGCAGGGAAGTTATGTTAAACTTGTATAGAACATTGGTTAGACCACACTTCTGTGAACAGTTATCGAAAAAAATATAGAGGCACTGGAGAAGGTGCATAAAAGATTTGCTCGAATTATACCGTAACTGAGAGGTTATACCCATCAGGAAAGAATGAATAGACTAGGGCTCTTTTCTCTAGGAAAGAGCAGGCTGAGGGGTGACCTGATAGATAACGAAGGCATTCGATGTAGATGTAGAGAAAATGATTTCAAGTGTGGGGAGACCAGAACTAGGGCCCATAAATATAAGATATTCACGAATAAATCAAATAGGGAATTCAGGAGAAAGTTCTTTACCCAGAGTGTGGTGAGAATGTGGAACTCGCTGCCATTGAGAGTAGTCGAGGAGAATTACAGAGATGGATTTAAGGGGAATCTAGATGAACACACGAGGGAGAAAGGAATAAAAAGATATGTTGATGAGTTTAGATGAAGTAGGGTGGGAGCAGGTTCGTGTGGAGCATAAACATCGGCATAGACCTGTTGGGCCGAATGGCCTATTTCTATGCTGTAAGTATTATGTAATAATCTGTTTTTTACTGATATTGATTGAGGTATTAATATTGACCAGGACAGCGGGTTCTTTGGTATTGTGCTCTTCTTCGCTATTATGCCATGGGATCTTTTACATCCACCTGCCAGGGCAGACGGGGCCTCGGTTTGACGTCTCATCCAGAAAATGTGATACACAACATATTATTCTGCTGCTAAGTTGCAGCTGCGATGAATCTGACCTGTCCGTTTAAGGCCATGGATTCTTACTGCTGTCAGCACGCCGAGGTTAATTATATGCTCATTTTCCTCGGTGATGGATGTTTGTAGATTGACGAGTATTTGTAAGTCTCCACATCCTGGTAGAAGAAACCAGCAGTAAATGAGTGTCTTTCTTTCGGCACTGTGTGATGTGATGGTCTCTTTCAGAACTTGGATATATAAGAACATAAGAAATAGAAGCAGGAGTAGGCCTCGTGAGCCTGATCCGCCATTCAATAAGATCACGGCTGATCGACCTCAACTCCTCTTTCCGACCCAATCTCCATATCCCTTGATTCCCCTAGACTCCAAAAATCTATCTATCTCAGCCTTGAATATATTTAGAAACTCAATATCCATAGGCCTCTGAGGCAGAGAATTCCAAAGGTTCACAACCCTCTGAGTGAAGAAATTCCTCCTCATTTTGGTCTTAAATGGCCTTCCCCTTATCCTGAGACTGTGCCCCCTGGTTCTAGACTCTCCAGCCAGTGAAAGCAACCTCTTAGCATCTACCCTGTCAATCCCCTTCAGAATCTTGTATGTTTCAATGAGATCACCTCTCATTCTTCTAAACTCCAGAGAGTGCAGGCCCATTCTACACAATCTCGCATCGTAAGACAGCCCTCTCATCCCAGGAATCAATCTCGTGAACCTCCGTTGTACAGCCTCCAAGGCAAGCATATCCTTCCTGAGATTAGTGGGGCTTCCATGGCATTGCTGAGAGTTAGTTAGCCGATATGGGGGGGAGGTTAAGTTGTGTAGTGATAATTGTACTGGACCAGTGACCCAGGGATGGTGAGCTTGAATCTCACCAGGGCAAGTTGTTAAATTGAATTGAATGAATCTGGTAACCGATGGCCTTGTCAGTAGATGTGACCAGGGAAAGCTGCTGAATTGTTCTAAACATCCAACTGGTTCACTCGCTTGCAGGGAGATTCTGAAACCTCCCGGTCCCGTGACCTCCAGTCCCACCCCGTGGGGCTAAATTTCAACTTTGTTATAAAATAAACTCAGGCAGGGTGTGCCCACCCACTACCGCATGTTTTGCCCCCCCTGCTTACACTGAATTTTATCCCTCGTGTGGTTGACTCACTGCCTTCTGAAGTGGCTTAGTAAGTCACTCTGTTGTTCCAAAGTCAAATAATAAGGAACCGGGGCGACAGCAATTTAAGAAGGTGGTCCACCGCCACCTGGGAATGATAATTAGGGTTGGGCAATAAATGCCGGTCTTGTCGGCGACGCCCATATCCCGAGAACAAGCAAAAGAAGAAATATATTTAGTAAGAACAGGAGCATTATCATCATCATCTCCATCATAGGCAGTCCTTCGGAATCCACTCCTGAAGTGAGTTCTTTGGTGGCTGTACTGCCCAATACGAGAGCCACAGTCCCTGTCACAGGTGGGACAGATAGTCGTTGAGGGAAGGGGTGGGTGGGACAGGTATGCCACATGCTCTTTCCGCTGTCTGCGCTTGATTTCTGCAGGCTCTCAGCGATGAGACTCGAGGTGCTCAGCGCCCTCTCGGATGCACTTCCTCCACTTAGGGCGGTCTTGGGCCAGGGACTCCCAGGTGTCAGTGGGGATGTCGCACTTTACCAGGGAGGCTTTGAGGGTGTCCTTGTCACATTTCTGCTGCCCACCTTTAGCTCGTTTGCCGTGAAGGAGCTCCGAGTAGAGCACTTGCTTTGGGAGTCTCGTGTCTGGCATGTGAGCTATGTGGCCTGCCCAGCGGAGCTGATCGAGTGTGGTCAGTGTTTCAATGCTGGGGATGTTAGTCTGGACCTCCCAGGGGATTTGTAGGATCTTGCGGAGACATCGTTGGTGATATTTCTCCAGCAACTTGAGGTGTCTGCTGTACATGGTCCATGTCTCCAAGCCATACAGGAGCATTATACCATGTAATGCACTGTAGTAATCTGTTGCCGAGTGAAGTATGTTATGTGAGCGGCACACATTCTAATTCCTTTCAAGTCAATTCTGGGTGAGGTCATTTAGAGTGTTATTGCTATTCAGGATTTCTTTATCTTTTTTTAAACTGAGGTTGATAAAGTCAATTAAAGGACTGCTGACATTTCTAATGCTATAATTTTCTGTTGCTGGAGGGTTTGAAGTGTGACACAGAAATCTGAAGGTAACATTTGAAGGGGGTAACTTTCAACTTCAGTGGCGGGGGAGGGGCGTGGTGGGGTAGTGAGCCTGACAGTATCGGATCGGTCATCCATCATACAATGGAAAGGCAAATTGTGCGGGAACGGTTGATTGACACTGCCAGTTTTATACTGTTGACAAAGTGTAAAGTTACAGCCGTAGTGTGACGGAGAGGGAGTGTGACAAGAGGGAGTGTGACAAGAGGGAGTGTGACAAGAGGGAGTCTGATGGAGAGGGTGTGTGACGGAGAGGGAGTGTGAGGAGAGGGAGTGTGAGGAGAGGGAGTGTGAGGAGAGGGAGTGTGAGGAGAGGGAGTGTGAGGAGAGGGAGTGTGAGGAGAGGGAGAGTGACGAGAGGAGGGAGAGTGAGGAGAGGGAGTGTGAGGAGAGGGAGAGTGACGAGAGGAGGGAGAGTGACGAGAGGGAGTGACGAGAGGGAGTGAGACGAGAGGGAATGTGACGAGAGGGAGTGTGACGAGAGAGAGAGTGTGATAAGCGGGTGTGACGAGAGGGGGTGTGACGAGAGGGAGTGTGACGAGAGGGAGTATGACGAGAGAAGCGCGGGTGACGTGTATTTCTGAATATATTTATGTAAATACTAGTTGATCTCCCATGGCGCCGCACACAGGGAATCGAGACTAAGGCTGGGAAATTCCTCCTCAGAGCTGCTCCCACTCCTTGCCAAAGCTTCACCGGAAGTGCAGCGTGTAAATGGGGTTTCCGCTGCACTGCCGCTGAAGCTAGGATAGAGGAGTGTGATTGGCTTCAAGGAAATTCCTGCCCTGAATGTAATGTTCTGGTGAAGCAGGGTTTGAGGGCAAGAGATAATTGGACTGGGGTTTTCTGATTTAAAGTTAGACATTTTGTCCTTATTTTTAATGTTTCCATTAGAAATTCCTGCAGTGCTACCTCTGGCATGAAGGTGTAATTGCAGCGTGCATGGTTTACATATGCACCTTCCATTTTAAATGTGGACACAGGAATTTATGCTGGAGATAGTTGACATGAAATCCACACAGATGTAAGATTTCCCACATAATATTTAAGTCTTTAAAATGTCATTTGTTGTTAGATTCTGCCTGGACAAGCTGTCCATAGTTCCTGCTTCAGACTGCCCCTGGAATCCCTGCTGGGCGTGTTTGTGTGAATTCTCAGCCAGGATCGCAAAGGGTGATTATTTCATGGTGGTGATTTGGTTCCACACAGTCTGTATGACCACATACTAACATGATCCAGTGCGTTCAGGAGAGAGAAAGAAGAAAGTAGGAGGGGAAAATAAATAAAATTCAAAGGAACACATAAACATTTTCATGGAGTTCAGTGTTGGCCTGTGAGAGACATTGGAAAGGGGAATATTACAATTGACAAGTCCTCCACAGATCTCTAATTCTGATCTTTACTAAATGTGGCTGATGTCACCTGTACCTTCACTTCAGTGTCACTAATCGTGTGACAGTCCTCTGGCCATACGCACAGTGTACCATTTCCCACCATGGCCCCTGTATAAGATCCTGCTCTGTGCACACACTGCACTGCAGTCCCACCAAATTATTAAATTAAAAGCTAATTGATTTTCTCTAGATTTCTCAGATGCTAATCTCTGGTTAGGGTTGATATTCATTTATAATTAGTTACTAATACTTGAGTCAAGTTGGAGACTTTGCTGGGATGAGAAATTAGTTAAAACAAGATACTTGTATTTACACTGGAGAGGAGACAGCACAGATACTGGAACAGTTTTCAAAATTAAAATAATTGATGGGCAGTCTGTGGCAGTAAATTTTAAATCGTCATTTGGGGGAGGCCTCCCCGCCCCCCCCCCCTCCCCACCCACACACCCCTTACCTCTTTCGATTTGTTGTAATAAATGGGCTCTTGTAGACTCTGCAAGTGAGGATTGGCACTGTGATGGGAGTGCTAGCGATGTGTCTTTAAGGAGGCATTTTAACGAGTTCAGCTTCTTGCGCTACCGAATACAATTGTGCCGGTGTCATCTTGAAGCAGTCATCTGCAGTGCCGCAGTAATTGGAGGAGCTTAAAGCTCCAAAAGTGTCGTGCATGAGTGTTCAGTCTCAACCCCATCTCTTTCATTTCAACCTGCCAATTCCAAATGTATTATCTGTGGGCATTACCAGCTTTAGGCGTGGCTGCTGCTGTCTTCTGAGTTGGCGGACTTCTTGTGGGGGGTGTGGGGGTGCTTGAAACCTCTGAGGCCATTTTGTTTCCGCTTCCTCCCTCACATTTCGCCGTTCCTTCCCCTGAAATGCAAAGAACAAATCTCACCACTCAGGAAGCTGTGAAGTGTGAAATAATGTAACTCTCTGCTCGAGAGCCTTCTTTCATTATCTGGACGGGCAGAAGTCCACCATTGACGGTGGGTGGCGAGACGCCCCGTGCATTCTGATGATTTGCTCCCACTCGGGAAGTTGAACGATGAGGCCGAGGTACTCTGGGGAGGCTGGGAATTAGTAGTCACTTTGAGGGACAGCAATGGGCTGGCGTCAAATCTCTCGGCCCAGTGTTGACACCTGCAGCTGGAGCTTGCCGCTCGCTGGAGGGATCAGACTTGTCTGCCTGCTGGTGAAGTGTCCATCTTCCCTCGGCTTGCTGTGGTCATCTCTCCAGCTCGGACCACTGAGCCCTTCAGCCTCTGACAATGACAACATCCCTTTGCTGACACGGAATGTATCTGAGGGCGCATTGTGTCTTCGGGACTGCTTCCAACATACAACAGAGAAAGCAGCTGACAATGTCTGTGACTCAACACATACCGTGATCTATTTATTGACTTTGCAGACGACAAAAGCACTTCACCAAAAAAATTGGTGAAATAATCTTAAAAAAAGTCAAACTGCAAGGCATATAAAATAGACCTTCAGTCCCATGTAACACCCCTATTTAAAAAAGGAGGCAGATAAAAAGCAGGAAACTATAGACCAGTTAGCCTAACATCTGTGGTTGGGAAAATGTTGGGAGTCCATTATTAAAGAAGCAGTAACAGGACATTTGGAAAAGCAAAATTTGGTCAGGCAGAGTCAGCATGGATTTATGAAGGGGAAGTCATGTTTGACAAATTTGCTGGAGTTCGTTGAGGATGTATCGAATAGGTCGAAATAAAGGGGAACCAGTGGATGTGGTGTATTTGGACTTCCAGAAGGCATTTGACAAGGTGCCACATAAAAGGTTACTACACAAGATAAAAGTTCATGGGGTTGGGGGTAATATATTAGCATGGATAGAGGATTGGCTAACTAACAGAAAACAGAGAGTCGGGATAGATGGTTCATTCTCTGGTTGGCAATCAGTAAACAGTGAGGTGCCGCAGGGATCAGTGCTGGGACCCCAACTATTTACAATCTATATTAATGACTTGGAAGAAGGGACTGAGTGTAATGTAGCCAAGTTTGCTGATGATACAAAGATGGGAGGAAAAGCAATGTGTGAGGAGGACATAAAAAATCTGCAAAAGGACATAGACAGGCTAAGTGAGTGGGCAAATATTTAGCAGATGGAGTATAATGTTGGAAAGTGTGAGGTCATGCACTTTGGCAGAAAAAATCAAAGAGCAAGTTATTATTTAAATGGAGAAAGATTGCAAAGTGCCGCAGTACAGCGGGACCTGGGGGTACTTGTGTATGAAACACAAAGGGGTGCTATGCAGGTACAGCAAGTGATCAGGAAGGCCAATGGTATCTTGGCCTTTATTGCAAAGGGGATGGAGTATAGAAGCAGGGAGGTCTTGCTACAGCTATACAAGGTATTGGTGAGGTCACATCTGGAATACTGCGTGCAGTTTTGGTTTCCATATTTACAAAAGGATATACTTGCTTTGGAGGCAGTTCAGAGAAGGTTCACTAGGTTGATTCTGGGGATGAGGGGGTTGACCTTTGAGGAAAGGCTGAGTAGGTTAGGCCTCTACTCATTGGAGTTCAGAAGAATGAGAGGTGATCTTATTGAAACGTTTAAGATTATGAGGGGGCTTGACAAGGTGGATGCAGAGAGGATGTTTCCACTGATGGGAGAGACTAGAACTGGAGGGCATGATCTTAGAATAAGGGGCCGCCTATTTAAAACAGAGATAAGGGGCCGCCTATTTAAAACAGAGATGAGGAGAAATTTCTTTCTGAGGTTTGTAAATCTGTGGAATTTGCTGCCTCAAAGAGCTGTGGCAGCTGGACATTGAATAAATTTAAGACAGAAATAGACAGTTTCTTAAACGATAAGGGGTTATGGGGAGCAGGTGGGGAATTGGAGCTGAGTCAATGATCAGATCAGCCATGATCTTATTGCATGGCAGAGCAGGTTCGAGGGGCCGAATGGCGTACTCCTGCTCCTATTTCTTATGTTCTTATGTCTGAGCAGGACGATCACAGGCCAAAATAGGCAGTTTTATTACATTGTGCCCCATTCTGTGCTTGAATATTTAGATATATACCATGACTGTATTGGTAGAGTACATCGATCCACGTATAGAAAACATTGAAAATCAGGTGTCTGCGTATATTTCCTGTCACCCCTCTCCCATTACAGAAAGAAAGACTTGCATTTATATAGCGTCTTTCACAACCACCAGACGTCTCAAAGCGCTTTACAGCCAATGAAGTGCTTTTGGAGTGTAGTTGCTGTTGTAATGTGAGAAACGCGGCAACCAATTTGCGCACAGCAAGCTCCCACAAACAGCGATGTGATAATGACCAGATAATCTGTTTTTTTTTGTTATGTTGCTTGAGGGATAAATATTGGCCAGGACACCAGGGATAACTGCCCTGCTCTTCTTCAAAATAGTGCCATGGGATCTTTTACAGCCACCTGAGAGAGCAGACGGGGCCTCGGTTTAACGTGTCCACGTTTATCATTGGTCACGGTATCATTGCACCTTCCAGCCAGTGGAGGCACTGCAGCACCTCTCCTGTCAGGAGGGACAGTTACCACATGGCTCACTGACACAGAGCACTTCCATTACAAGTGTGGCCACAGGAATTTATAATGAAAATACAAAAAAAAAGGTCAGACGGTAAGACTTTAAAATGGAGACTCATTTTCATCTGCATGTCCTGTCCCCTGCCCTCTAGCCCTGCTTCACCTGAAAGTTAAGCTCAGCCACATCTCCTCATGTGGGACATCGACTCACGTTACATACAGGCGCTGACAAACATCTCTTTTGTTTGCAAGCCACTGCATGATATCTGCCAAATGGAGAAAGTGGCCCTTTTTTCATCTGATATAGACATTTTATATAAGCATAATTTCCCTTTAGAAACTGCAGATATCCATGCATGACAATATAATGAGTTCTTATGCCGCCATAATGACATGGGTCTCATTTCGTCTGTGCTCTAATTTCAGTGCACTGATTAACAAGTCCCAACAAATTCCTGTTTTAATGCAATTGTTAATCTGTTTAAAAGAGCTATTTGATGTGCAGGAATTAACCAGCACACTAAAAGCAACCACGGAGGGAATGAAACCCATAACTTTGCAAGGTGAGCATGGAATATAACTGATCAATGAATGAAAAATACCTGCACAGGGCGAATACACCAGACCCTGGTCTATGCTGCACTCTGAGGGTCACGTTGCATGGCTACCAAGATCGCTCAGGAGTAAGATATATCTGTGGTCACAAGGAGTGAGAGTGATCGCAAACCCATTTAAACATATCGGTTGAAACTCTGCTGTGGAGTGTACGGCACGTGCTAATGTGTTAATGTAGTCAGTGAAAAGCACTTTACCCTAAACAAGGGATTATCTTGTTTCAAGTGGAAGGTTAGTTGTCATGAAGATGGTAGACAAAGGAATTACAAATGCACTATTAATATGTGATGGCGCGATTTCAGAATGAGAGACATCAGAATAGATCCCATTTATATTCCTTTCAGATGAGTGTGAATGTGCTGGGGTCTGCTAGTTGCTCTCTAATGTCCTGCCGAAAATAGATTTCTGGAAACCTTTGACTTCACATATAGATCCCAAAATTAAACTTCCATAGACTTGGCCGATTGGAATATCGGCAAAGAATCATAGTCAAATCCGAGACAAACATTTGAATAAATTCTCTGGCCTGCTTCGAGCAACCGAGTGTGTAATTAATAATGGCCTTTCAATTATCCACTTGCTGGTATCTGATGGAATTCACCGGCGCCTCATTCAACACTTTGCAAGAAGCTTCAGAAATAAGACACGGAAATTCTGGCTGTGCTTGTGCTGTGCTATTCTGAGGAACCACATGGTATAATTTGGCCTAATTATGTATTATTAAATCACTATTGTTTAATGCATTTCTTTTAATTTTTTTTCCAAGGTCTGCCTGTGCACAATATGCCTTTGACAGGCAGCTGACTGCTTGTGCCCGATGCCCAGTGCCTGATAGCGTTCTGGGTTTACTTTTCTCCTGACCAGTCCACGCTCCCATTCCCTTCCTTGAGTGAGACTGGGGCTTCTAGCAACACAGGAACATTGGGAGTAGGAGGAGGCCATTCAGCCCCTCGAGCCATTCCATTCAATCATGGCTGTTCTGTACCGTTTACTCCCCTTTGCTCCGTATCCCTCGGTACCCTTACCCGACAAATTACTCATCTCAGTCTTGAAACTTCCAATTGCCCCCCAGAACCCGCAGGCTTCCAAATTTCCACTGCCTTCTGTGTGAAAACGTTCATCCTGATTTTGCTCCTGAATGGCCTGTCTCTAAGTTTAAGATAATGGCCCGGAATTTGCAGTGGGTAATAACGGTGAAGAAACGCATTCTTCGCTGTTAGAATCTCTTTAAAACCGAATCCAACTTCAGGAGGTAGCGCGTGCGCATCTAAACGCGTAAACCCTGAAGTTGTGGTCAGTCATTCGCTGCTCCAACACTGGCTGTGCTGTGCCTACCCCCCCCCCCCCACCCCCCGCCATCCACTGCAAGCCGTGTAATCTGTAAAATCAGGGAAACTGACATAAACATGGGCTTTTCCGCGGTAACATCGCTGTTAAACACCCCTGTTAAATGTTAAGCCTTGTTGAATTGCGTGTAACTGGGGTTTTAACAGCATATTGACTGCTAAACAAATGGTAAAGCTCTGAAAAATGAATTTTAATTTTGTGGAATGTCACATTTATCCGTTCAGATTAAAAATTACAATGTTTAAGAAACTTAAAACAATTTTATACTTTGAAAAATGTTGTTCAAATTTATTTCAGGGTTACCTTATCCCTGTGTGAGAGCTTTCGGTATCATATTTTAAAAAGTGGGGATAAAAGCAGGTTCTCATCTCGTGGTTCCCTGCCTGTGAGAATTCTGCACTGTGACTGGCTGCTCAGACAGCTTGTTGATGTCACAGTAGCTGGCGTTAGGGATACCACACCGTAGCACGCTGAAATCACTTGCCCGTCGGAAAAGGCAAACTTCTTGCCACAGAGATCATGGGATCTTTGCGGACATATTTCTTCAGGGCCACAGCGAGTGACAGCTTCACCGATGACCTGCAAATTCCGGGCCAAAGTCACCTTTGGATTGGTTTTGGATTGGAGGAAATAATTTCTCTGTATCTACCCCATCAAATCCTTCTAACTTTGTAAACACTTTGATCAGATCACCGCTCATTCTCCTATACTCAAGGGAATATAAACCAAGTTTATTCAACCTGTCCTCATAAGTTAACCCTCGAAGGCCAGTTACCATTCTGAAACAACCACTCTCCTAACGGCCCAGTCACGTTGGGAGCCTTGGTGACATGGCAAGGTGCAAACCCACGTCCGACACCGCACGCACACACACACCACACCATATACATGCACACACTTTAGTCACTTACTCTCACACATACTTGTAGATACACACTAATTGAAATGTCAGATGCACAGGTATTTCATCGATACACTCACACTCACAGTTACATGCATAAGTAGAAACCTACTAATTTGCACTGTTTTTAGCACAGATACATATTCAATCATACATACACATATTCACACATTCACACACACACACACACACACACTCACACACGCACGCTCACTCACACACACACACACACACTCACAGATACTTGCACACAGCTCGATATAATAGTTCTTTTTTTGGTTGCTGGTGCATTCCTGAGACCAGCTCCTCCATTGTGACTATGAATGGTTTCCTGAATCAGGCGGCACTCCCATTGTCCTACATCCCCTCACTCGGCATCCGTCGGTACAGGAGAACTGCAATCCCCATGGATGAAGCATGGTCCAAAGGAGGCATTTCTCTCCTGCTGCCTGTTGAGGGTAATGTCTCTAACGGTTGTGGTGTGTGAACCAGACACACTGATGGTGTAACCTGCTTCATTTGTACATTTAATTGCAAACAGAGGCATCAGACGCAACTCTTATTATTGGAGATACTCTGCCCTCGATCACCGACAGACAGCACGGGCTCGGTGACTGCAGACTGCAGTACTTCCAGCTTGGCACTGGTCCATTCACACAGCTCAAGCCAAGGCTATTGAGAAGGACAGAAGTATATTAAGACAATTTTGGGCTTGTTAATGAGGCAGGCTCACCCCATGAAAGAACATGAGAACAGGGCGGGTAAATGTGATTAAAACTGTTTGCTCATGTGGGGGTAAATGCAAACATGGACTGGTTGGGCCGAATGGCCTGTTTCCATGTTGCAGCTTCAAATTATTTCTATGTGCACGATGCAAAGGCTCGTTAAAGAAGTAGGCCGGTGATTAATCAGTTTTAGGGGAGTTGTGGAAAATAAGCAAAATCATCAGTTCGGTAAAGCAAGTCTATATGCATATGTGTGAACGCTTGTGTGTATTTGTAGATGTGGGTGTGAGTTAGTGCGTATGTGTGTGAGTGAGTTAGTGTGTGTGTGTGTGTGAGTTAGTGCATGTGTGTGTGTGTGTGTGTGTTAGTGCATGTGTGTGTGTGAGTTAGTGTATGTGTGTGAGAGTTAGTGTGTGAGAGTTGGTGTGTGTGTGTGTGCGTGTGAGTTAGTGTGTGTGTGTGAATTAGTGCGTGTGTGTATGTGTGAGAGTAATTGTGTGTGTGTTTGTGTGTGAGAGTTAGTTGTGCGTGTCTGTGTGTGTGAGTTAGTGTGTGTGTGTGTGAGTTAGTGCGTGTGTGTGTGAGAGTTAGTGTGTGTGTGTGTGAGTTAGAGCGTATGTGTATGTGTGTGAGAGTTAGTGTGTGCGTGTGAGAGTTAGTGTGTGCGTGAGAGAGAGTTGGTGTGTGTGTGTGAGTTAGAGTGTGTGCGAGAGTTGGAGTGTGTGTGTACAGAGGCCGAATTCCAGGTCATAGAAAACGTATTTACTGAGGCGTACAAAAGCATGGGCCTTACGCTAAACATCCGTAAGGCAAAGGTCCTTCACCAGCACAGCACTGCCGCCCAGTCATCAAGATCTACGGCGCGGCCCTGGACAATGTGGACCGTTTCCCATACCTCGGTAGCCTCTTATCAACAAGAGCAGACATTGACGACGAGATTCAACACCGCCTCCAGTGCGCCAGTGCAGCCTTTGGCCGCCTGAGGAAAAGAGTGTTTGAAGACCAGGCCCTCAAAACTGCCACCAAGCTCATGGTCTACAGGGCTGTAGTAATACTCGCCCTCCTGACTCAGAGACATGGACCATTTACAGTAGACACTCAAGTCACTGGAGAAATGCCACCTACGGTGTCTCCGCAAGATCCTACAAATCCCCTGGGAGGACAGACGCACCAACATTAGCGCCTCGTCCAGGCCAACATCCCCAGCATCGAAGCAGTAACCACATTTGATCAGCTCCGCTAGGCAGGCCACATTGTTCGCAGACACGAGACTCCCAAAGCAAGAGCTTTACTCGGAACTCCGTCACGGCAAACGAGCCAAAGGTGGGCAGAGGAAACGTTACAAGGACACCCTCAAAGCCTCCCTGATAAAGTGCAACATCCCCACTGACACCTGGGAGTCCCTAGCCAAAGACCGCTCTAAGTGGGGAAAGTGCATCTGGGAGGGTGCTGAGCACCTCGAGTCTCATCGACGAGAGCATGCAGAAATCAAGCGCAGGCAGCTGAAAGAGCATGCGGCAAACCAGTCCCACCCACCCTTTCCCTCAACGACTATCTGTCCCACCTGTGACAGGGACTGAGGTTCCCATATTGGATTGTTCAGTCACCTATTTTTAGAGTGGAAGCAAGTCTTCCTCGATTCTGAAGGACTGCCTGTGATGATGATGAATTAGCGAGTGTGTGAGTTAGTGTGTGTGTGAGTGTGTGTGTGTGTGTGTGTGTGAGTTAGCAGGAGAAGTTATCCCCTTCATCTGATCCCCCGCCTGTGTGAGCCTGGTGTGAGTCGCCTGAACTGCTCTCTTGTGCCCGATCGGCAGCTGTTGTTCTGGGCTTGTGGACTGACTGGCATGTACCAGGATTGAAGGAGAGCCACAGCTGGGCAGGCTTCAGGGGCGACAGACAAGGCAGGTGGAGGCCGGATGAGCCACGGTTTCTTCTGTACTCGGTCCAAGTCTCTGATAGCCCCGAGCTGAGCTGAATCAGCCTCAGCTGTTGCAGCTAACTCTTCACCTTCGCTGCTGCTGCTTTGTATTGTCGTGGCACATTTACAGCCAGAAAGGGGCCCCATTGAAGGCTGATAGGGGGCCAAGTCTGCCCATGCCCGTTTTCAGCCAGAGCCGGGTGACACGCACACTGCACGCGCCAGGAGGGGCCGGCTCCACAGCCACATGCGGCACTACGCGCACTGCCTCGGACGGGCAGCCAGTGCACAGCGATTCACCTGCTTCCACCACCCTCGCCAGGCTCATTTTAACTCCACGCCCAACTGATAAAGTTCACATAGGACCCGAGCAACACGCTCGCCATCTCCCCTAGCTAGAACATTTAATGAAAAGAAAAAAAACATTGGGGCATGCTGAAAAATAGCTGGCTGTGCTTGTGTGGCCCTTTACTGCCTGCTGGCATTGGGTAATACGGCTCGGGCACTCCCGGCATGGCACAAGGGAATGCCCGAACCATGCCAGCACCGCCCATGCTGCTTGTGGTCCGCGCTCTCTGGCCAGACAGGAGCCGACATGATCTATTCTGTGAGAGAGCAGATTGAAGATTTATTTACGCAGGCCATTGAACTCGGACTAACAGCCAGAGCAATAGACATTACAGGCTGAAATTCTGAGACAGGCGGAATCATATCTCCATTGAGTGACAGAAGTGGGGAGAGAATCAGTTGATGCTGAGTAGATTAGCCTCTTCAAAAAAGCAAGATAGGAACTGGAGTAGGCCATTCAGTCTCTCGAGCCTGCTCTGCCTTTCAATTAGATCAGGTCTGATCTGTACCTTAACTCCATCTACCTGCCTTGGTTCTCTAATCCTTAAAACCCTTACCCGACAAAAACCTATCAATCTCAGTTTTGACATTTTCAGTTGACCTCCCGCCCCCCCCAGCCTCAACAACATTTTGGGGGGAAACAGTTCCAAATTTCCACCATCCTTTGTGTGAAGAAATTATTCCTGAAACACCCTGAACGGCCTAACTGTAATTTATAGTTATATCTCCTTGTTCTGGACTCCTCCCACCCCACCAGAGGAGATATTTTACTATTATCTACCCGATCAATTCCTTTAATCATCTCCAATGGCTAAGTATCTGGTTAATGAGATTTTCGGATATTGAGATCATTATAGACAAGGATGATGAAATGCCCTTTGGAATGCGATAGTTAATGTCCTGCGGTGAAGTGCCAGGTGTGTAAAGCAGCGAGCCCAGCGACATGGCGATGGATCGACATTCTGCAGCTCGGCCTAATTACCTTTGGTTCTCCCGGAGCATTTACACATCATTCCCCCTCCGGAGATTAAATAGTTATGGCGACGATTTGATGACAGCACAGGTGATGCATGGCCTTAGGAAGGAATGGGCCTAATGACCTTCTCCTGTTCCAAGCTTTCTTGTGTTTGAACACTGGGCTTTTAAGAGGGATTCTGGCATTGCAAGAGTCAGCTCCCAACTCCTGTGCTACTGAATCCGGTTTTGGTGGACCAGCGACAGACTTATAGCCTCGATCTTACACCATCAGCCTGCTCCTGGAATCCACCCATTATAGAAAGAAACACTTGTATTTATATCACGCTTTTCGTGACCACCGGACGTCCGAAAGCGCTTTACAGCCAATGAAGTACTTTTAGAGTGTAGTCACTGCTGTAATGTAGGAAACACGGCAGCCAATTAGCGCACAGCAAGCTCCCACAAACAGCAATGTGATAATGACCAGATAATCTGTTTTTTTGTTATATTGCTTGAGGGATAACTATTGGCCAAGGACACTGGGAGAACTCCCCTGCTCTGTCAAATATTGCCATGGGATCTTTTACGTCCACCTGAGAGAGGCAATGGGGCCTCGGTTAAATGTCTCATCCAAAGATGAAATTGCGCTGAGAACCTTAACAACACCAGCCACCATAGAGTAAAACACAACCTGCTGTTCCAAACACATCTCTTCAAGTGGATCTGTCAATCGCTGTTGCCACTGTCGTGTGGCAGACACGGAGTGTTGCTTGAGAATCTATGGTTCTCCACCACTGATTTGCCTCCGTTGAGCTAAACGGACTGAAACTCAAGGTTTCAGCTCTAATCTCCTGTCCATCGTTCGCTCCGAGCTCCAGTTTCTGGCTAGTATGTCGATTTGTGATTCAGCCCTGAAAACTTTCTGCTTTATAAACTGGGGGGCTTTTCTGTAGAACAGAGAAGGTTGAGGGGTGACCTTATCGGGGTCTTTAAAATTATGATGGTGTTTGATAGGGTAGAGCTAGAGAAGATGTTGCCACTTGTGGAGAGACCAGAACTAGGGATTGTAACTATAGTCATGAATATATCCAATAAGGAATTCAGGGAAACTATTTTACTCAGAGAGTGCTGATATGGTTGCCACCTCTACCAACACTGATTGGAGTATTCCTGGAGGTCTCATCACATGACCTCTCGTCGCCAACCTCCCGGCCATACTCTACACTCCCATTCCATGTAACATCATTGGCACAAAATGAGGCTTGCCTCTTCGGTTTCTTCTCAAGTCATTAGAGATTTGTCACGGGCCTTTCTGATGTAGAGAGGGCTTCTTCACACAACTTCGTCCGGGTCTGCTTTGCACCAAAGTGAATTGGGTGTAAATTGACTCCAACCTTTCAAATAAAGTTATGAAAAGTGAAAAGGTGTAGGTTTATGTCAAGAATTTGGGATGGTAACAGGCCTCCAATTGACTGGCTCTCATTGGTACAATGACCCAATCTGTTTCTTACACCATTGGTATTCTGGCCAAGTCTTGGGCATAGACTGATCTTCTTTTGTTAATTCATTCATAGGATGTGGGCATCACTGGAAGGGTCAGCATTTATTGCCCATCCCAAATTGCCCTTGAGAAGGTGGTGGTGAACTGCCTTCTTGAACCGCTGCAGTCCATGTGGTGAAGGTGCTCCCACAGTGCTGTTAGGGAGGGAGTTCCAGGATATTGACCCAGTGACGATGAAGGAACGGCCTATATATTTCCATGTCAGGATGGTGTGTAACTTGGAGGGGAACTTGCAGGTGATGGTGCTCCCATGCTGCCCTTGTCCTTATAGGCGGTAGAGGTCGCGGGTTTGGGAGGTGCTGCCGAAGAAGCCTTGGTGATTGAAGGTCAGTTGATGCAAGATAATGGAAGGCCAGTGGGAGGAAATACCATCCTGGGCCGCAGAGAACCAGTCAAACCCAATGATGCATCACGGGGTGCTGTGGGTAGCCATCATGGAGCGCACTGCAATGAATCGTTCTCTGTCTACGGTGGTGTACATTGGGAATTAACAAAATGTGGAAGATACAATGCTTTTGTTTCGCAAAATGAGTTGCGTCTGCTTGTTCCCATGGTGACGATAGCCAGGTGAGACTGAAGCAGTTCAACAGCTTCCACTCCAAACAAACGGGCACAAGGCAAGCCCAGGTCATGGGACAAACGCCAACATGGTTTGAAAAGACTGTCTCACCAGAGGAAGCAGCTTAAATCTGTTCCAGTGTAAGATGAGGCCTTACATTGACCCAGTCTGAAAGCTGAAGCGAGAAAGGTTGAGAGTTAGAAAGGGAATTGGCACATCGCTAAACTGGTTAATGCCACATTGATTCTAATTGATCAAGGGGGATGAAACTAATGGCTTTTGCGCTTATCCAGCTTTTAAAGCTGCTCAGAACAGTGCTACAAACAATTCCGATGAATCTGTTTTAAACGCTACTCTTGAGTATTGTGGTTATCTGTAGATATAAAGTGAACACACAAGAGATTGTCACAGTACCTTTTGAAGATTCATGCATCGTTTACGAAAGGGTTCTGATACACTGATCAACATATCAGTTCTCACTTGTTCCGTAAGCACCTGTTCTGAGTAAAATAGGCACTTTGCAATGTTCTGTTGAAAAATTACGAAGTGGATTATTAATGTCGAGAGCATCGTTGAGTGTTTTATGGTTCACAGTGCTTCAAGCACAGCCGTCAACTTCTGGTGCAGTTCTGGTGGTTTATGTGATGTCTACGCTGGCAAGCTAGGTCATCGTGGGTAATGAACATCGTACCAACTGCACTGCCCGAGAGTGAAACATCCCATGAATGAAGTGCTGTTGCAGTGTTGTTAACTGTTGTAAAAAAAAATCTTCCTTGCTGCCATGCTCCACCTCACTGTCGACAAGCTCCCCGCTGGAGTGGAACTAAACTACAGAACCAGTGGGAAGCTGTTTAACCTACACCGCCTCCAGGCTAGGTCCAAGATCAACCAAACCTCTGTCGTTGAACTGCAGTACACGGACGACGCCTGCGTCTGCGCACATTCTGAAGCTGAACTCCAGGATATAGTCGATGTATTCACCGAGGCATATGAAAGCATGGGCCTTACGCTTAACATCCGTACGACAAAGGTCCTCCATCAGTATGTCCTCGCCTGTCATCAAGATTCACGGCGCAGCCCTCGACAACGTGGACCATTTCCCATAGCTCAGGATCCTCTTATCGACAAAGGCAGAAATTGATGCGGAGATTCAACATCGCCTCCAATGAGCCAGTGCAGCCTTCGGCCACCTGAGGAAAAGAGTGTTTGAAGACCAGGCCCTCAAACCTACCATCAAGCTCATGGTCTACATGGCTGTAGTAATACCCGCCTTCCTGTATGGATCAGAGGCATGGACGACTTATAGAAGACACATCAAGTCGCTGGAGATATATCACCAACTATGTCTCTGCAAGATCCTGCAAATCCCCTGGGAGGACAGACGCACCAACATCAGCGTCCTCGCCCAGGCTAACATCCCCAGCATTGAAGCACTGACCACACTCGATCAGCTTCACTGGCAGGCCGCTTAGTTCACATGCCAGACACGAGACTCCCTATGCAACTGCTCTATGCGGAGCTCCTTCATGGCAAACGAGCCAAAGGTGGGCAGCAGAAACATTACAAGGACACCCTCAAAGCCTCCCTGGTGAAGTTCGGCATCACCACCGATGCCTGGGACACCCTGGCCGAAGACTGCCCTAGATGGAGAAAGTGCATCCGGGAGGGCGTTGAGCTCTTCGAATCTCAACGCTGCGAGCGTAAAGAGGTCAGGTGCAGACAGCGGAAGGAGCATGTGGTAAATCAGTGCCACCCCCTCCCCTTCCCCAATGAATATCTGTCCCACCTGTGACAGGATCTGTGGCTCTCGTGTTGGACTGTTCAGCCACCAAAGAACTCACTTTAGGAGTGGAAGCAAGTCTTCCTCGATTCCGAGGGACTATGATGACTGTCGTAATATAGGAAAATACAGCAGCCAATTTGCACACAAATAACAGTGAGATAAATACCAGTGAGATAAATGTTTTTCATGGTATTGGTTGAGGGCAAACTCTTCTTTTAATAGAGGCATGGGATCTTTTACATCCATCCTGAAACGAGTCCTCAGTTTAACATCTCATCTGAAAGAAGACGCCTCTGACAGTGCTGCACTCCCTCGATACTGCACTAGAGTGTCAGCTTGGACTTTGTGCTCACGTCTCTGAAGTAGGGCTTAAACTCACGACTTTCTCACTCAAAGGCAAGAGTGCTACCCACTGAGCCACCGAAACAAAATAGAAGGAAATTTAGAAAGCGTTTTAATTAGTTTGCTTTGTTGAAAATCCCTGATGTAGTTTGATTGGTCTCGATATTAACCAGTGCAGATAGCCTTTGAGCCCAAGCTACTGTGTAATTTGTTCTGTTTCTCTTGCACTTCAGCTGCTTCCTTTCCCAGTGGGCTAGACTGACATTGTGCATTGTGATATCTTTAGACATAACTACACATGCACACGCTACAACATGGCTTCTAACAGAACTGTGAGCACATGGCTTTTTATTGGTTTACATCAGTAGTTGTTATTGCATCAGTAGTCCACTAGGTGGAGCTCTATTACATGCATCAGTTCAGAGTTGACACCACAGGACGAACTATCACCTCAGCCGTTGTTTCTTCATGAACAACAATTTACATTTTTATAGAGCTCTTAATGTGAGAGAGCATTTCAGAATATTTAACAAGGGGACAAGGAGTATTCTGGGCAGGAGGTGGGACTAAAGATTATGGTGTAGGACCCAAAACACCGCCACATTTTTTAGAAGGTTTTCGAAGGAAGGGAGGGAGGGAAATACTGAGGAAGATGCAGTTTTGGGAGAGAGTTGTAAAGAGCAGGGACATGGTGATGCAATGATAGGCTGTTGGTGATGGAGCCGAGCTGTAAGGAATGCAGGAATCCAGTTTCGGAGAATTGGGAGGTGTTGACTGCAGGAGAGGCCTCAGATAGGGCGGGCTACATCTGGGGGAGTTTTGAAAGCTAGAGACAATAGACTTGCAAGGGACAGGGAGACAGTGGAGTTGGGCAAAGTTCTGGTCGATAGCTCATGTCTGGACCACACGCGGCTCCTGGTGGCTCCAAGTTCTGTCTTGACCAATGATGCTGTGTAATTCTAACCTTTGTAACTCTGTTTACTTTTGCTGAAAGGTTATCTTTTCCCACTCTAATTATCCCCCCCTCTCCTGAAAGGAGTTGCTGTGATCTGCAACGCACTGCCTGAAAGGGCGGTGAAAGCAGATTCAATAGCAACTTTCAAACGAGAATTGGATAAATACTTAAAAGAAAAAAATTGCAGGGCTATGGGGCAAGGGCGGCGGGGGGAGACGGGGGGGACTAATTGGAGTTGGAGGTGCCATTATTGGGATGAGATGTTGCATATATAGGGACAGAAATTAGTACAGCTTTTATAAATACTATCGTGACGCAGAGATCTTTCTAAAGGCTGTCTTGTGAGTAAAACTATAAAGCTCTTTGAAATGTTGTATGGACAATACAATAGCTGCTAAAACCAGTGACTGACAATTTATATATGCAAGCAATAGAGTCTGTGCAAGTGATGGCTCAGGTCCCTGCTGGGCTCCTTATCATACCTTCTTTCATCTTGTACCAATTAAAGCATCCAATACTGTGATTAGGTTGCTTTCAACTCACTTCCATTACATAAATATTCCCTTCTAAGTCTGATCTGGAAAAGGCAGGAAAATATATTGGGCCATGAGTTGCTGTCACACTATTGGTGAGGCTAACAGTGCTCGCTGTTAGTTACAACAACAAATTGTGTATATATAACGCCTTTAACATAGTGAAACATCCTAGGGTGCTTCACAGGAGTATTATGCGATAAAAATGTGAAAATTTATGTGCAAATGCTACAGCAAGTTCAGATGCTTGGTTAAACACAGAAATCCAAAAGTTGCTGTACGAGATCACCATTAGCTTTGCAAAAACAGTATCTCGCTGACTGCCTCACCATTGAAATGCATTGAACGCCTCGACTCATTGGAATTCAGAAGATTGAAAGATGGTCTTATCGAAATGTATAAGATTATGAGGGGTGCAGAGAGAATGTTTCCCACTGATGGGGGAGACTAGAACTAGGGGACATAATCTTAGAATAAGGGGCCGTCCATTAAAACAGAGATGAGGAGAAATTTCTCAGAGGGTCGTGAATCTGTGGAATTCGCTGCCTCAGAGAGCTGTGGAAGCCGGGACATTGAATAAATTTAAGACAGAGACAAACTGTTTCTTAACCAATAATGGAATAAGGGTTTATGGGGAGCGGACAGGGAAGTGGAGCTGAGTCCATGATCGGATCAGCCAAGATCGTATTGAATGGCGGAGTAGGCTCGAGGGGCCGTATGGCCTACTCCTGCTCATATTTCTTAAGTTCGTATGTTGCTGCATTTGCGTGAACTAAACTTGTCATGGAAAGTTAATTCAGTCCAAGTAATCTTTTAACAACATGGTAAGTGCTAATTACTGCCAAACAACCCCTCTGGCACTGAAAATTAACCATTGCAGACAGGAAGTCTCAATACTTCAGGTATTAAATGTTGTTGGAGATTTCAAAAATATAAAATATAAAATGTAATGTTTTTTTACTTTTCCTTTCTGTCACTTTTCTCCCTCTCTTACTCCAATCTTCCTTTCCCTCTCGTTATTTCTCTTACTGTATCTGATCGGACATTGAATTCACCTACTCTAATTTGCACTCCTTCCCAGTCCTTGCACTGTTAATTTCACAATCCTTCAATCTGATTGGTTGAGGAGAAACCCTGTTGCTTTTCCTGTTCACTGAGCTCCCAGATGCCCGCTCTTCTTCGCTGTGCCGTTATCAGCTCAGGGCAAGTCTAACGAACGTTGCCTGCTACAGCAAATTATGGATTATTAAATATTATCTGGAACAAAAAACAAATACATTAATACTCTAAACAATAGTTAAATAAAAGATATATCGAACAAGCATTTCTATAGGTATATAAAAAGGAAAAGAGTGGCTAAAGTAAATGTTGGTCCCTTTGAGGACGAGACCGACAAATTCGTAAAGGGGAACATGGAGTATAATGTTGGAAAGTGTGCTATCATGCACTTTGACAAAAAAAAATCAAAGAACAAGTTATTATTTAAATGGAGAAAGATTGCAAAGTGCTGCAGTACAACGGGACCTGGGGGTACTTGTGCATGAAACACAAAAGGTTAGTATGCAGGTACAGCAAGTGATCAGGAAGGCCAATGGAATCTTGGCCTTTATTACAAAGGGGATGGAGTATAAAAGCAGGGAGGTCTTGCTACAGCTATACAAGGTATTGGTGAGGTCACACCTGGAATACTGCGTGCAGTTTTGGTTTCCATATTTACGAAAGGATATACTTGCTTTGGAGGCAGTTCAGAGAAGGTTCACTAGATTGATTCCAAGGATGAGGCGGTTGACTTATGAGGAAAGGTTGAGTAGGTTGGGCCTCTAATTGGAGTTCAGAAGAATGAGAGGTGATCTTATCGAAATGTATAAGATTATGAGGGAGCTTGACAAGGTGGATGCAGAGAGGATGTTTCCACTGATGGGGGAGACTAGAACTAGAGGGCATGATCTTAGAATAAGGGGCCGCCCATTTAAAACAGAGATGAGGAGGAATTTCTTCTCTCAGAGGGTTGTAAATCTGTGGAATTTGCTGCCTCAGAGAGCTGTGGAAGCTGGGTCATTGAATAAATTTAAAACAGAAATAGACAGTTTCTTGAGCGATAAGGGGATAGGGGGTTATGGGGAGCGGGCAGGGAAGTGGAGCTGAGTCCATGATCAGATCAGCCATGATCTTATTGAATGGTGGAGCAGGCTCGAGGGGCCGTATGGCCGACTCCTGCTCCTATTTCTTATGTTCTTATTAATTAAAAAAAATACAAAATCTGGAATAAAAATTTATTGAAATCTTTTTTTCCGTGCCTTTAGATTATAACTTTAATCTCATCATCATCATAGACAGTCCCTCGAATCGAGGATATCTTGCTTCCACGTCAAAAAGCTCACAGGTGTTTCAATGAAGCACCCGAATTAAATCTTGAAGGGTGGAAGATGCCTGTGTGTGGATCTTTTTAATGTGTGGTGGCCGTTTCACAGCTTGACAGAGCCATGTCTTGGTCCAGTGGCAAGGATTAACCAGGACGACTGGAGAGCAGCTCTGCTGCACGGACCTAGTGCACACACATATCGCAGTGTGGGCTGGCCCGTGCTGCCCCTGGGCCCTCTCCTCGTCTGGGCTCCAAACTCACATTTCTCATGGGCCCCGATCACGTCCCTCTACAAACTCTCGCCGCTCCTTCGCCCTGACCTCGCCGCTCCTGCTGTATCTGCCCGCGCTCCAATCACTGACCTGAATCTTGGTGATGTCTCTCTTCGCTGCTGTTGCCCTCCTGCTCCAGCACGTGCTGTTTCCTGGAGTGGTACGCCTTCACACTGCCCCTTCCGCTCCCCGGCCTGCTTTCTGTTAATATTGTATTATTCTGGGTGAAATTACAGAACAAACATCGGCAACTGCCACAAATGAGAGGCCCTCATTAACATACATAATGGGGCTCCCTCTCAAAACAGGCGGAACGGAAGAACACTGGATGTAGACAATGGAGAGTAGGATGGCACGCAGAATCACCAGGAGCTGGGCGGGGCACCTCGATGTTCAATTTCTCACTCCGCGATAATGTAAATACGCTTGACAGTTCCAGGACCTTATGGACAGTCATGTTACCGAGACATAAGGAAACCTAACTGAATAATTCGACCAGCTGTGGATCACTTTAACTGAATGACTCTGACACCTGGTGATTTGACCAACTTGTGCAGGAAGGGGCCGTCCTCAGGCCAGGAGGCAATAGCTAAAGTCCGACACCCTGGACCCATTGAGGAAACTACTGCAGTGGGAACATGGCCGGTGTGATATTTTGCAAAATCAAATGGCTGAATGCCCTTTTACACCTAAACCTACCTTATAAACTGAATGCTGATGAGTTATTGTGCGATACAGTATTTGAGTAATTTGAGACATGAGATATGGCAACTGTAGCTTGCTTGGGAGGATGAAGGTTCCCAAAGGTCTCCACCACTCCAACTGTTGTAGATGTCTGCACTCCTCTAATTCAGGCCTCTTGAGCATCCCCGATTTTAATCACTCCACCACTGGTGGCCGTGTCTTCAGCTGCCTAGGTCCTAAGCTCTGAAATTCCCTCCTTAAACCTCTCTTTCCTCCTTTAAGATGTTCCTTAAAACCTACCTCTTTGACCAAGCTTTTCGTTATCTGCCCTAATATCTCCTGATGCGGCTCGATGTCAAATTTTGCTTCATTAACGTTCCTGTGACGCGCCTTGGGATGTTTCATTACATTAAAGGCGCTATATAAATACAGGTTGTTGTTGAGATTGCCATGATTGAGGCATTTAAGGGGACGCTAGATAAGCACAAGAGGGAGAAAGCAATAAAAGGTTATCCTATAGGTTTAGATGAAGTAGGTGGGAGGAGGCTCGTGTGGAGTATAAACACTGGCATAGACCTGTTGGGCTGAATGGCCCGTTTGTGTGCTGTAAATACTCTCCAATTCTATGATTAGTCAAACATTCCATTACTGTTGTATCGAGCGACTGCCAGGATGGCAGAAGGCAAACTAAATAGACCTTGGCCTTTTAGAGTCCAGCAACTCCTATGTTGCTATTTAATTGCTGACCACACAAAAAAAATTCTACTAACCGATAATTGCAGTGACTAAATTACCCTGCTAACCAGCCTGAGATTAAGTGCTGACTGAAAGGCTTCACGAACCCATGATTACAGGAAACAGCTTCTACTTTATCAAAGTGCAACAGTTAAAATAAGGAGCACCACTTAACCTGCAACAGATCTCCCTCCCCTCATATTCCTCAGTTCTACTAATAATTGTAAAGGTTACATGAATAAAACAATTAATTACATTGAACTTTGATGAATTCATTTAGTGGGAGTCAGAGAGTTGAAGTGAACAGTACGTCTGTGACCTCAGCACGAATATGAATTAATAAGGTCAGCATTTTATAGGGAATTAATTTGAAAAAAGTTGTACAGTGGAAGACATTTTGGCTTCATACATAGGCTCGGCTCAAATTGTCTGCTCAATAAGGGACCTGTCAGAGCTGATAATGAATTAATTTTCAAAATCAGGATCATTTTATTGCAAAATCCCAGGATTAATATACAGAGGAAGCAATCTTAATTATCCGTGAGTTCAGTTGGGATTCAATTAAACGTGGAGCTACTGAGATCTGATTTGAAAGCACCTGTAGGCTGCTCCTGGTGCGTGGGCTTCTCTGTGAATTTATCAAACATTGCCTCACAATATAAATGCCTGCCTGCTTTCATTTTTTCCAACTGACTAACAATGAGTTGACGCAACAGGGTGACAGAAGCAGGAGGAAGTAGGCATCGCGTTTGCTTTTCCCCAGCACCAGCCAAATCTAGTATTTCGTAGTATTAAATAGTATTTACAGCACAGAAACAGAGCATTCAGCCCAACAGGTCCACGCTGGTGTTGAGACTGCTCACCAGCATTCTCCCACCCTTGTGTTAGCTGTGGCTCAGTGGGTAGTACACTCACCTCTGAGCTGGAAGGTTGTGGGTTCAATTCCCACTTCAGGTATATCTAGGCTGACATTCCAGTGGAGTGCTGCACTGTCAGAGATGTCATCATTTAGATGAGACATTAAACTGAGGCCCTGTCTGCCCTCTCAGGTGGATGTAAAAGATCCCATGGCACTATTTAAAAAAAGAGCAGGGGAGTTATTCCTGGCCAATATTTATCCCTCAATCAACATAACAAAAAAACAGATTATCTGATCATTATCACATTGCTGTGGGAGCTTGTTGTGCACAAATTGTTGGCTGCCGCCTTTCCCAATTACAAGAGTGACTACACTCTAAAAGTACTTCATTGGCTGTAAAGTGCTTTGAGACATTCGGTGGTCATGAAAGGTGCTATATAAATCCAAGTCTTTCTTTGCTTTTTGCTGCATCTAACTCCATCAACATATCGTTCTATTCCCTTCCCCCTCACGTGTTTATTCAACTTCCCCTGAAATGGATCTCTGGTATTCGCCTCAACTACTCTCTGGTAGTGAGTTCCATATTGTAACCAGTCTCTGGGTAAAGACGTTTCTTCTGAATTTCCAATTGGATTTATCTTATATTTATGGCCCCTACTTCCGGTCTGCCCAACAAGTGGAAACATCTTCTCTACGTCGACCTTATCAAACCCTTTCATAATCTTAAAGACCTCTGTCAGGTCACCCCTCAGTTTTTCCCTTTCTGGAGAAAAGAGCCCCAGGCTGTTCAATCTTTCCTGATCGGTATAAGCTCTCAGTTCTGGTATCAATCTAGTCAATCTTTTTTGCACCTTCTCCAGTGCTTCTGCATCCTTTTAATAATATGGAGACCAGAACTATTCATAGTATTCCACGTGTGGTCTAACCAAGGTTCGACGCAAGTTTAACATGATTTACAAGTAGAATTCAATTCATTGGCATAAATCATCAGGTTGCCTCAATGCATTTGTGTAATTATTGCATTGGGCAGGTGTAGGGAACACATTATTGGCGGGTGTGAAAAGATTAAAGTGTGCAATTTAAAGTGATGGGGAGAATTAGAAGGTTGTGCCAAAATAGGGCGACTAATATTCCGAAAGTCTTTACAAACACACAACACATGTCCCCACCCATTACTGCACTTCAAAAAGTAATTAATTGGCTGTAAAGCACTTTTGAACATCCTGAGGCCCAGGTCAGCAGAGAGCCAGGTGCGAAGCTATGCTGTCTGCAGCTACCATGCAGCACAGAGCTGGCACAGTACTGATAGTATTAACTGGCTGCAGACTGCCTGACCCCACTGTCCTTCACCCACACTGCAATGTGGACTATTGGACTGGTGCCAAGGGAGAGCAAGCAGGTTTATCCTCTCGCCAACCCACCGGCAACTACTTCTCAACGTTAGCAACCATCTGCCCTCAGGGCTGCTCTGCCACTAGCCCGCACACTTACTGATGCACATATGAAAGAAAGACTTGTGTTTATAGTGCCTTTCAAGATCTCAGGATGTCCCAAAGTGCTTCACAGCACAGTGAGACACTTTTGAAGTTTAGTCACTCCTGTAATATAGCAACACTGCAGCCAATTTGCACACAGCAAAGTCCCACAATCAGCATTGACATAATGGACGGATAATCTGTTTTAGTGATGTTGGTTGAGGTTTAAAAATTGGCCACGACACTGGGTTGATCTCAACTGCTCTTCTTCAAAATAGTGCCATGGGATATTTTACATCCACCCGAGAGGGCAAATGGGGCCTCGGTTTAACATTTCATTCAAAAGGCAGTACAGCACTGGAGTGTCAACCTGGATTATATGCTCCAGTCCCTGGAGTGGGACTTGCCGATTACTCAGAACCACCCTTCAACGGTCCCTCTCCGTCAAACAGAGAAGGACAAACCAAACATATTAATGCTCTGGGAAGACTCCAAAAATCTATCGATCTCAGCCTTGAATATATTCAGAGACTCAGCATCCACACCCTCTTGGGCAGAGAATTCCAAAGATTCACAACCCTTTGAGTGCAGAAATTCCTCCTCATCTCTGTCTTAAATGGCTGACCCCTTATCCTGAGATTGTGACCACTGGTTAAACCGAAGCCCCATTTGCCCTCTCGGGTGGATGTAAAATATCCCATGGCACTATTTCGAAGAAGAGCAGTTGAGGTCAACCCAGTGTTGTGGCCAGAGGAAACAACCTCTCAGCATCTACCCTGTCAATCCCCCTCAGAATGTTGTGTGTTTCAACGAGATCACCTCTCATTCTTCTAAACTCCAGAGAGTCTCGGCCCATTCTACACAATCTCTCATCATAAGACAGCCCTCTCATCGTAGGAATGTAGTCCCAGTGTGTAGTCGCAATGATCGCTGCCATTAAAGAAAGAAAGACTTAGAATCATAGAAAATAGGTGCAGGAGTAGGCCATTCGGCCCTGCACCACCATTCAATGAGTTCATGGCTGAACATGCAACTTCAGTACCCCATTCCTGCTTTCTCGCCATACCCCTTGATCCCCCTGGTAGTAAGGACTACATCTAACTTCTTTTTGAATATATTGAGTGAATTGGCCTCAACAACTTTCTGTGGTAGAGAATTCCACAGGTTCGCCACTCTCTGGGTGAAGAAGTTTCTCCTCATCTCGGTCCTAAATGGCTTACCCCATATCTTTAGACTGTGACCCCTGGTTCTGGACTTCCCCAACATTGGGAACATTCTTCCTGCATCTAACCTGTCAGAATTTTAAACGTTTCTATGAGATCCCCTCTCATTCTTCTGAACTCCAGTGAATAAAGCCCAGTTGATCCAGTCTTTCTTGCATTTATATAGCACCTTTCACAACCACCAGACATCTTAAACCACTTTACAGCTGATGAAGTACTTTTAGAGTGTAGTCAACGTGGCAGACAATTGTGCACAGCAAGCTCCCACAAACAACAATGTGATAATGACCAGATAATTTGTTTTTGTGATGTTGATAGAGGGATAAATATCAGCTAGGACATCAGGCATAACTCCCCTGCTGTTCTTCGAAATCGTGCCATGGGACCTTTTACATCCACCCGAGAGAGTAGACAGGGCCTCGGTTTAACGTCTCATCCAAAAGGCAGCCCCTCCGACAGTGCAGCACTCCCTCAGCACTGCACTGGAGTGTCAGCCTAGATTTTTTTGTGTTACATGTCCCTAGAGTGGGACTTGAACCCACAACCTCCTGACTTAGAGGTAAGAGTGCTGCCCACTGAGCTATTGCTGATACCGACACCAACACCATGGTATAGTCATGATGGCTGCTGCCCAGGGTGTACGCAGGTATTCAAGGCAATAAACTCAGATTGAAATTAAATTGCTCAAGACTCACTAAAGGCCACTGATTTGCCAGACAATTATCTGCCCCAAAAACCAGACACAGTCTATATTTTCTGTGCTGATGTCATTAAAACAGAATTAGCTTCACTATATTTTCCTTGGCAGATGAAAAACAACGCTTATTGATTCGAGGCAAATTACCATTAATTGCTCACCAAACACAACCAGCTCAATTGCACAGCAAATAAATAAATAAAAGATTGTGCAGGCTGCAAGCTCCATGATTAATTCCATTGTGCGGATGAAAAGAAACCCTTCCTTGTTGGAACAGCCTGCAGCATAATTCCTGATAGATCGTAAAAATCACATTAATGCTTGCAAACAACATGTTTGGATTGCAATTACTGCAGTGATTGCAGGAATAAACCTTAAGTAGAGCCAGATAATGTTTCTTAATGAGAGGGTATCCAGTGAGTGATGTTTATTATCTTCTGTAGCCAGATATGTACAAGTGTCCAATTGCTGGGGAGGGGGGTTATCTTGTGATGCTAAATGGTGATAAAGTATCTTTGAATATCCTCTGCACAATATTATGCTCTCACAGTCATAACTGACGGGACGAATGAATGTAGAAGAAGCAATACGTTGTCAATTAAACCTTCAAAGCACCATCTCATCCTCATCCTTACCCAACCTCAAACCCCACCGCCCTCAAACCCCACCGCCCTACCTCTGGCATGTTAAGGACTCTGCTCTTCTGTTCCCCAGATTCCCCCCTCTCTCTACCCCATTCCCCAGTCTCCCCCCACCCCCTCTACCCCATTCCCCAGTCTCCCCCCACCCCCTCTACCCCATTCCCTAGACTCTTCCCCCTCTCTCTGTCCCGTTCCCCAGTCTCTCCCCCCTCTAACCCATTCCCCTGTCTCTTCCCTCTCTATCCCATTCCCCAGCCCCCCCACCCCATTCCCCAGTCCCCCCTCTCTACCCCATTCACCAGTTTCTCCCCCCTCTCTACCCCATTCCCCAGTCTCTCCCCCACCCCATTCCCCAGTCTCTTCCCCCCCCCACCTCATTCCCCAGTCTCTCAACCCCCTCTACCCCATTCCCCAGTCTCCCCCCTCCACCCCATTCTCCACCCCTCTCTCTATCCCGTTCCTCAGTCTCACCTTCCCCCTCTCTGTCCCATTCCCCAGTCCCCCTCTCTATCCTGTTCCCCAGTCTCACCTTCCCCCTCTCTATCCCATTCCCCAGTCCCCCTCTATCCAGTTCCCCAGTCCCCCCGCCCCCGCTCTATCCCATTCCCCAGTCTCCCCGCCCCCGCCATCCCATTCCCCAGTCCCCCCTCTATCCCGTTCATTCCTCAGTCCCCCTTTGCGTATTCTCTGTTTCGATTGAGAGTGAGACACTGAACCCAGGATTGCGGAGTGACAATGATCAACGGAGTGGAGCAGAAGGCTGGGGAATGGGACAGACTCAGGCGTGGTGGGTTTGGTGTGAGCGAGAATGGAAGGTAGATGTGTGAAGAAGCCCAGCCGATGTTAACCCACAGTCATTGGCAGGGAAGACATTGTCAGCTTGGCTCAGATGTGAACAATCTCGCCTCTGAACAGGAAGGCCATGGGTTTAAGCCCCATTGTCGGACTCGCACGATTTACCCCAACTCTTCAAAACATGCACCAGTAATACTGCATCGGTTGTCATGCCAACCCGCCATTGCCCTGCGGCATCGAGGATTTAAAGATTAATTTCCTGGCCACCGCCGCGAGCAATACCCAGGAGCAAAATCATTGGAATATTAAAAAGAAAAACTGCTTTTTAAAGTATTTTCTTTGAACATTTTCGTTTATCAGTAAAAATATTGGAGGCGGGGGAAGAACAGGCTGTTTGACCGGGCGGGGCCCTGGAGATGGGAGGTGATGTGATGCAACCTCCAGGGATACATTCAATCAGGGTTAGCGAGCCTAAGCACAGGAGAAGCCAGGATGTTCACCACGCTCCTGTGTTATATAGCTGGGTAGATGTTAACCTGGAGTGGGTTGTGGGTCATCGGGCGAGTGAGTCCTGCAGAGTGCACAGGCTGGCCGAAGGATCAAGCCTTGGGTAACTGGATAATTTTAACTCCCGGGCCTCAGTTAAGAGTCGCTGGTCCATTTCCTTCCTGGGACGGGCATGAAGGGTGGGTGGTGGCAGGGGAGATGGGGCGGGCACCCACAGGCTCCCGGGGAAGTGGCAGGAGGGAAGGGAGCAGTCCGGGGCAGGCGATGCCTCGACTTTCCTTGTGAGGCCTGTAGGAGCACGTCTGCTCAGCCTGGCCCCACGAAGAAGGTTTATTGACTCGCCTGGAGGCCCTCTGGGTCCTGCTCCTGCTGCCAGTACCCCGCTCCGGCCTCATGGGTTTAGTCCTCATCGGGGTCCTCCTGACATAACAAGACCCCGATTTTCACAACATGAGGCTCCCGTTCTGCTCCAGGCGAGTACCTCATCCTCCAGCCTAAGCCCGCAGCTTCCCTTCGCTGACCTATATTGGCTACCAGTCCGGCAATACCTCGGTTTTAAAATTCTTATCCCTCTGCTTCAATACCTCCGCAACCTCACTTCGTCCCTATCTCTGTAACCTCCTCCGGCCCCTACATCCCTCAATATCTCTGTAACCTCCTCCAGTCCTACACCCCTCCCTATCTGTTTAACCTCCTCCAGCCCCCTACACTTCTCCCTATCTGTGGAACCTCCTACAGCCCCTACACCCCTCCCGATCTCAGTAACCCCCTCCAGCTCTCCCTATCTGTGTTACCTCCTCCAGCCCTACACCCCTCCCTATCTCTATAACCTTCTCCAGCCCCTACACCCCTCAATATCTCTGTAACCTCCTCCAGCCCTACACCCCTCCCTTTCTGTGTAACCTCCTCCAGCCCCCTACACCCTTCCCTATCTCTGTAACCTCCTCCAGCCCTGCACTCCTCCCTATCTCTGTAACCTCCTCCTGCCCTACACCCCTCCCTATCTCTGTAATCTCATCCAGCCCTACACCCCTCCCTATCTCTGAAACCTCCTCCAGCCCTACATCCCTCCCTATCTCTGTAACCTCCTCCAGCCCCTACACCCCTCCCTATCTGTGTAACCTCCGCCCCGCTACAGCACTCCCTATCTCTGTAACCTCCTCCAGCCCCTACACCCCTCCCTATCTCTGTAACCTCCTCCTGCCCTACACCCCTCCCTATCTCTGTAACCTCCTCCAGCCCTACACCCCTCCCTATCTGTGTAACCTCCGCCCCCGCTACAACACTCCCCATCTCTGTAACCTCCTCCAGTCCCTACACCCCTCCCTATCTCTGTAACCTCCTCCTGCCCTACACCCTTCCCTATCTCTGTAATCTCCTCCAGCCCTACACCCCTTCCTATCTCTGTAACCTTCTCCAGTCTACACCCCTCCCTATCTCTGTAACCTCCAGCCCTACACCCCTCCCTATCTCTGTAACCTCTAGCCCTACACCCCTCCCTATCTCTGTAACCTCCAGCCCTACACCCCTCCCTATCGCTGAAACCTCCTCCAGCCCTACATCCCTCCCTATCTCTGTAACCTCCTCCAGCCCCTATACCCCTCCCTATCTCTGTTACCTCCTCCTGCCCCACACCCTTCCCTATCTCTGTAATCTCCTCCAGCCCTACACCCCTTCCTATCTCTGTAACCTTCTCCAGTCTACACCCCTCCCTATCTCTGTAACCTCCAGCCCTACACCCCTCCCTATCTCTGTAACCTCTAGCCCTACACCCCTCCCTATCTCTGTAACCTCCAGCCCTACACCCCTCCCTATCGCTGAAACCTCCTCCAGCCCTTCATCCCTCCCTATCTCTGTAACCTCCTCCAGCCCCTATACCCCTCCCTATCTCTGTTACCTCCTCCTGCCCCACACCCCTCCCTATCTCTGTTATCTCCAGCCCTACACCACTCCCTATCTCTGTAACCTCCAGCCCTACACCCCTCCCTGTCTCTGTAACCTCCTCCTGCCCTACACCCTTCCCTATCTCTGTGATCTCCTCCAGTCCTAAACCCCTCCCTATTTCTGTAACTTTCTCCAGCCCCTACACTCCTCCCTATCTCTGTAACCTCCTCCAGCCCTACATTCCTCCCTATCTCTGTAACCTCCTCCAGCCTACACCCCTCCCTAAACCTCCAGCTCGACACCTCCTCCAGCTCTACAACCTTCCCTATCTCTGTTACTTCCTCCAGCCCTACACCCCTCTCTGCATTCCTTCAATTCCGGCCTCTTGCGTATCCCCGATTTTAATCACTGTACCATTGGCGCCATGCCTTCAGCTGCCTGGGCCCTAAGCTCTGGAATTCCCTCCAGAAACCTCTCTGCCTCTCCGCGGCCCTCTCCTACCTTAAACCTACCTCTTTGACCAAGCTTTTGGTCACATGTCCTGTTATCTCCTTATGTGTCTCGGTGTCAAATATTGTAACACTCCTGTGAAGCAGCTTGGGATGCTCTACTATGTTAAAGGCGCTATATAAATGCAAGTTGTTGTTCGTATCGGAGACGGCAGGAAAGGGTTAGGTTCCGAGCAGGTGAGGAACATAGAAACAATGAAAATAGGTGCAGGAGTAAGCCTTTCGGCCTTTGAGCCTGCAACACCATTTAATATGATCATGGCTGATCATACAACTTCAGTACCCCATTCCTGCTTTCTCTCCATACCCCTGATCCCTTTAGCCGTAAGGACTACATCTAACTCCCTTTTGAATATATCTAACGAACTGGACTCAACAATTTTCTGTCGTAGAGAATTCCATCGAACCTAGTTGTTTCTTCTGGGAACCGGGTAGAGAGGGTTCAATCATACCCATTCTCTTTTAAAAAGGAATGAGATAGTTCGACTCGCTCGGTAAAGAATGATCTGGTCACAATTCTCCCAACTTAAAAGGGGACCTGATGTTAGTAATCTCTGTTTAAAAGGGTGAGACTCTTTATAAGGAGTTCTGATGGTGAGAATCTGTGTTTTAAAGTGTGAGACTTTTTACAAGGGGGTCTTTTGGTGAGGCACTTGCAGTGTGTGTGTCAGTGATGGGTGCGGAGTGTTCTGTACCGGGCGTGTAGATGTGAGGAAGCCCCGGCCCTTCTCATGATAGTACTGACTTGACGACCTGTGCTTATCTTTCTTTGTTCCCTTTCAGTGGGAGGAGGTGAGCGGCTACGATGAAAACCTCAACACCATCCGTACCTACCAGGTGTGCAACGTCTTCGAGTCCAACCAGAACAACTGGCTGTGGACCACCTTTGTCAACCGCAGGGGTGCCCAGCGCATTTACGTGGAGATGAGGTTCACGGTGCGGGACTGTAGCAGCATACCCAACGTCCCGGGCTCCTGCAAGGAAACCTTCAATCTCTATTACTACGAAACGGACTCCGGGCTGACCATCCAAGGCACCGCGCTGTGGACAGAGATGCCGTACCTGAAGGTGGACACCATAGCTGCGGACGAAAGCTTCTCGCAGGTGGACTTTGGTGGCAGGCTGATGAAGGTGAACACCGAGATCCGCAGCTTCGGGCCGCTGAGTCGCAACGGATTTTACCTGGCCTTCCAGGACTACGGAGCCTGCATGTCCCTGCTTTCCGTCCGGGTCTTCTTCAAAAAGTGCCCCAGCGTCATTCAGAACTACGCCACCTTCGCTGAGACCATGACAGGCACGGAGAGCACCTCGCTGGTCATCGCCAAGGGCACCTGTGTGCACAACGCCGAGGAAGTGGACGTGCCCATCAAACTGTACTGTAATGGTGACGGGGAGTGGATGGTGCCCATCGGGAGCTGCACCTGCAAGGCTGGTTACGAGCCGGAGAAGGCCATGGCATGCAAAGGTGAGCACCGTGCGCGTTTCCACATCTCCCCTTCCCCTCTATCCCTAGGGGGGTGGTAGTGAACATTGCCAGTGGAACAGGCCTTCCGTTGGCAAGCCTTGTCTGACACCTTATGGTGTTGAGTCATTGAATTCACAGCGTCGTACGATCCGATGGGAAAGGTGCTTTAACTGCTGTGTTGTTTTGACAACAACTGTCATCATACTCGGAAAGGAAGCCAGTCGGACTGGGAGTGGGTCGGAGCTGAGTGCTCGATACCCTCATTGGGGTGATATGGGATGGTGCCCGATTAGTTTGGCAATGCCAGACTCACCATTGTGGGGAGGAAGTCAAATAGTGGGCAGGCCCATCTCCCTATGTACTGTGCATATATGTTACATACATTGTGCATATACAATGTATATACCATTCTGTATATATGATGTGTATTTATTTTGTGCATTGTTACTCTACCATGTCACTCATATTGCAGCATTACTGTAGCATGTGGCTATTGTGCAACACTGTCATTTGGTTTATAGTGCTTGTTTTTACAACTTCTTCTGGCATTTAGAAAAATGAGAGGTGATTCTGAGGGGGCTTGACAGAGTGGATGCAGAGAGGATGTTTCCCCTTGTGGGGAAATCTAGAACTTGGGGGCAAAATTTCAGAATAAGGAGTTGCCCATTTAAAATGGAGATGAGGAGGAATTTCTTCTCTCAGAGGGTTGTAAATCTATGGCATTCCCTACCTCAGAAAGCTGTGGAGGCTGGGTCATTGAATATATTTAAGGCGGAGATAGACAGATTTTTGAATAATAAGGAAGTGAAGGTTTATGGGGAGCGGGTGGGGAAGTGGAGCTGAGTCCATGATCAGATCAGCCATGATCTTATTGAATGGCGGAACAGGCTCAAGAGGCCAGGTGGCCTACTCCTGCTCCTATGTCTTATGTTCTTATGGGCTGGAAATTCATCAACCCCCGGCGGGTTTTTGGGCGATATTTCGTCATTTTGGGCGGAAAATGGTACGGTGAGAAATTCCGTGAAGTCTTGAGCCGGCGGTTTTGAAATACCGCTGGGGAGCGGACCACCGGCGTGCAAGACTGGAAAAAGCTGTCACCCGATATTTGGCTCAGCGGTGACCCATAGATAGAACCAAAAACACTGTCGGGGGGTACAAACCCTTCGGTGCAACCCTTGGAACGGCAGTAGGTATGAAGACCTGCAAAAAAGATAAGTTAGAGTTTTTATTTCTAAATTCTTTTGTAGCGATTCACTAGAATAGGGTCTTGTGAATGTTTTGTGATTTTTTTTATTTCTTGTTTTTTGGAAAAAAAATGTGTTGTTTTTCCCCTCCCTAGGCCGAACTCGCAGCAGTATCAGCCTCGGAGAAAAGTTGCAGAAAATTCGCGGTTTGCGCCACGAATCCTCGTGCAACGCTGAGTTTTCCCGCTGGGCGCATTTTTTCCCCAAATGTTAGGCCTCGAAATCATATGGGAGTCATAGCGCTATTTTTGGCGGAAAAAAAACAATATGACCCAAAACCGAATCTCTAGCCCTATGTTCCTATGTTAATGGTGTCTGCAACCTACCAGCCCTGCTGCTAAAACCCATTCCAGGACACAGTCCCTGTTATCTGCTTCAGAGGGCACTTAGCCTGCCCGCCTTGTGTGACTGAATTAGATTATGTTCATGTTGTCTTGTGGAAGACTTTGAAACAGCACTCACCATAACGGGAAATCATTCAACGACCAGCAAGGTACTGCTGCTGCTAATATAATGAGAAGAATAAGTGTTACAGCCACACTATACTAAAATATCACCAGCTGCATACAGTGCTTTAAATGTAGAGATGAAATTAGACTAAAGTCAAGCCTGTACACCGAATGATGCGAAGCGATGAATCTGTTATTATGATGTTCTGCACTTCTTGCATTTGTCAAGTTGTACAGTTGTGCAAGTATTGCTTTTTTGTGCATTCACTCGCCAGACAGAAACTCTTTGTACCTTTCAGTTGACTTGACAGTTATCACATACTGTAATTATGCCCTCCGGCTGACAGACGTGCTTTAAGAGCACTTTGTGAGCTATTTCACCATGTGTTTTTATTAAGCATGCTCAGCCCCAGTGAAGCCCTTTTCACATCTTCCACCTTCCCTCTCCCAGTGCAAATGGGGCCTGCCTCTGAAATACAGAGCCACATTTTAATCCGGCAGTGTGGTTTTATGAATTCATGAATGAGCAGTCCCTTTAGTGTGTCGAGCATGCAGAGCTGAGAGTGCAAAGCTTAATGTCTAAAATACATAAATTGCCTTCAACCTCAATTAGCATGCCAGCGCTTTCTTTAAGAGAGCCTCTGAACCACATGGGGTGAGGGGGGGGGGGGTAAGCGGGTGGTGCGCGGGCAACAGTGAAACTATTAGAATAACCAGTAAATATTAGAGTGAGTAGTTCATAGGAGCAGGAGTAGGCCATTCAGCCCCTTGAGCCTGTTCCCATTCTATTCAATCATGGCTGATTTATACGTCAATTTATCCACCTTTGCTCCAAATCCCTTCATACCCTTATCAAACTACAATCATATATGTCATGTATTCAACCAGCATTGTAACCCATGTATAATCTGACCTAAGTTGTACACTGTGAGAACAATGACCAGTGGGTGGTGAACTTGTGGGAGACACTCCTAACCTAGACCTTCAGATATAAAAGGGGAAGCTCCACCCACTTTCATCGCTTGAGTGCTATGAAATAAAGGACAGGTCACAGACTGACCTCTCAAGCATGGGCCTCGTGTGCATTTATACTGTATAGTAAGGACGTATCAATGGCGACAAGAAACTGGGAATTAAACCACGCGAGCATGGCCACTAGCAGAACAGACGAGAGGTACTGTGTTAAGGAATGGTTGGGACAGAGATTCAACATTGTTAAAGCAGCACACAGTTCTCCAGGCAGACAAGGGCAGTCGGGCATGCCCCAACATGTAGTCGAACCCAGAGGGGGAGTTCGACAGAGACAATGGCAAGCTGAACGGCAATTCACGCCATTACAAGGGACAATGCGGCCAGTAATGGGGCACTCAAGGGCATTAACAGGGGCAGTCAGGGACAATCGACTGGCAAGGGACCTTTTGTTTCAAACAGCAGCTCATGCTGGAGGTGTGCAGGCACACACTCAGCCGGAGTTTGCAGAGGTGAGCAAAATACTTGCAGAAATTGCAGAAATGGACACTGGGGGGAAATCGCTGGAAGCTGAAGTTCAGCGAGTTCATGTGGAGCACGTATACAGTTCATACACCAGGACGCCACCGATAATTATGAAAGTGCTCCTCAATGGCATCCCAGTATCAATGGAGCTAGACACGGGGCCAGCAGGTCCCTGATGGGTATCAAACAGTTCGAAAAGTTGTGGGCGTCCAAGGCCAGGAGGCCAAAATTATCGCCGATTGACGCACAGCTACGGACTTACACAAAGCAGATCATTCCGGTGCTAGGCAGCGCCATGGTAGTCGTGACCCACAAAGATTCGGAGAACAGACTGCCACTCTGGATTGTTACTGAGGACGGTCCCGCACTACTGGGGAGGAGTTGGCTTGCTGTCATGAACTGGAAATGGGGCGATGTCAATGCAATTTCCTCTGTGGAGCGAGTATCATGCTCACAGATCCTGGACAAATTTGACTCATTATTTCAATCCTGCATTGGCACTTTCATGGGGGCCAAGGTAGTGATTCACATAAACCCGGACGCCAGTACACCACAAGGCCAGAGTGGTGCCGTACGTGATGCGGAAAAAGATAGAAGGCGAATTGGACCGCCTGCTGAGGGAAAGGCATCATCTCTCCAGTCGAATTCAGTGACTGGGCGAGCCCGATTGTGCCGGTGCTCAAGGCGGATGCGTCGGTCAGGATATGTGGCGATTACAAGGCCACCATCAGTCGGGTGTCACTCCAAGACCAGTACCCGCTACCGAGAGCAGAGGACCTCTTTGCGACGCTATCCGGTGGCAAACTTTTCCCAAAATTGGAGCTGACCTCAGCTTACATGACCCAGGAGCTGGCGAGTGAGTTGAAGAAGCTGACCACCATCACGACACACAAGGGGTTATTTGAGCACAGCAGATGTCCGTTCGGGATTTGCTCGGCCGCCGCGATCTTCCAATGAAATACAGAAAGCCTCCTCAAGTCGATTCCAGGGACGGTGGTTTTTCAGGACGACATCCTCATTACGGGTTACGATACTGAAGAACACTTCCACAACCTGGAGGAGGTGCTATGCAGACTGGACCGGGTAGGGCTGCGACTGAAAAAGGCGAAGTGCGTCTTCCTAGCTCCAGAGGTAGAATTCCTGGGGATGAGGGTAGCAGCAGACGGGCTCAGACCTACTGCGTCCAAGACGGAAGCAATCCAGAGAGCACCCAGACCCCGTAACACGACGGAGCTGCATTCATTCCTGTGGCTCCTGAACTATTTTGGTAACTTTCTTCCCAAATTGAGCACGCTGCGAGAGCCGCTACACGTGCTCCTACGCAAAGGTCGCGAATGGGTCTGGGGGGACAGCCAGGAAAGGGCTTTTAATAGAGCACGCAATTTGTTATGTTCCAACAATCTGTTAACGCTATATGACCCATGTAAGAAACTTGTGTTAACGTGCGATGCGTCGTCCTATGGTGTAGGGTGTGTGTTGCAGCATTTCAATGCCAAGGGTCAATTACAGCCGGTAGCTTATGCCTCCAGAATCTGTCCTCGGCAGAAAGGGGCTACGGGATGGTAGAAAAGGAGACGCTCGCATGTGTATATGCGGTAAAGAAAATGCACCAGTACCTGTTTGGCAGGAAATTTGAGCTGGAGACAGGTCACAAACCCCCTAACGTCCCTTTTGGCCGACAACAAGGCCATAAATGCAAACGCATCGGCCCGCATACAGAGTTGGGCACTCACGTTAGCCGCCTATGACTACACAATTCGGCACAGACCGGGCACCGAAAACTGTGCCGATGCACTTAGCAGGCTCCCACTAGCCACCACTGAGGGGGCAACCGAGCATGCTGCTGAGATGGTCATGGCTGTTGAAGCTTTCGGAAGCGAAGGCTCACCCGTAACAGCCCGTCAGATTAAAGTCTGGACAAATAGAGACCCGCTATTGTCGCTAGTCAAGAAATGTGTCCTGAATGGGGACTGGGCAGCCACGTACAGGGCATGCCCTGAGAAATTTAAACCATTTCACAGGCGCAAGGATGAACTCTCAATTCAGGCCGATTGCCTACTGTGGGGAAACCGCGTAGTCATGCCCCAGATGGGCAGAGAGGTGTTCATCAGAGAACTCCACAATGAGCACCCGGGCATTGTCACAATGAAGGCAATTGCCAGGTCACACGTTTGGTGGCCAGGGATAGACGCAGATCTGGAACTTTGTGTTCGCAGGTGCAACACGTGTGCCCAGCTGGGCAATGTCCCAGGGAAGCCCCCCTTAGCCCCTGGCCATGGCCCGCCAAGCCTTGGTCACGCATCCATGTGGACTACGCAGGTCCTTTCATGGGAAAAATGTTTTTGATTGTAGTAGACGCCTACTCCAAATGGATCGAGTGTGACATTTTAAATTCAAGCACATCCTCTGCCACGGTAGAAAGTCTACGGGCAATGTTCACCGCCCACGGTCTACCGGACATCTTGGTCAGCGACAATGGCCCGTGCTTCACAAGCACTGAATTCCAGGACTTCAGGCAGGCAATGGAATTAACCATGTTAGAACGGCACCGTTCAAGCCGACCTCAAACGGCCAGGCAGAACGAGCAGTGCAGATAATCAAACAGGGGATGCTCAGAATCCAAGGGGGTTCCCTACATTGCTGCTGATCACGCCTCCTGTTGGCCTACAGATCCCGACCACACTCGCTCACAGGGGTTCCACCCGTAGAGCTGCTAATGAAAAGGACGCTCAAAACCCGGTTATCCCTTATACACCCCACCATGAAAGAAATTGTCGAGAGCAGGCGCCAGTCACGATATGACTACCATGACAGGAATGCGAGGGCGCGATATATTGATGTAAATGATCCTGTTTTTGTCCTCAACTACGCTGCAGGGCCCAAATGGCTCGCAGGCACTGTGGTTGCCAAAGAGGGAAATAGGATTCTGGTAGTTAAACTTACCAATGGACAAATCTGCCGCAAACATGTGGATCAAACAAAAAGGAGGTTCAGCAACCCCATAGAAGAAGCAGAGGAAGAACACGATGTAGAGTTCACTCCACCACAGGTGACCGAACAAAGGAATCAAAGGGAGGAGAACCCAGTCACTGTGGGCAGTCCGGACAGGCCTGAGGCACTGCAAACAGCAGACACTCAGGCCAGCGCCCAACAACCGGAGCCCCAACTCAGGCGCTCTACAAGGGAGCGTAAACCACCAGAGAGACTCAACCTGTGATCCCAGTAAGACTTTGGCGGGGGGAGGTGATGTCATGTATTCAACCAGCATTGTAACCCATGTATAATCTGACCTAAGTTGTACACTGTGAGAACACTGACCACTAGGTGGTGAACTTGTGGGAGACACTCCTAACCTAGACCTTCAGATATAAAAGGGGAAGCTCCACCCACTTTCATCACTTGAGTGCTATGAAATAAAGGACAGGTCACAGACTGACCTTCTCTCAAGCATGGGCCTCGTGTGGATTTATATTGTATAGTAAGGACGTATCAATATCGATCTCAGTCTTGAAAGTTCCAGTTGTCCCCACGGTCTTTTATGAGAGTGAATTCCCAGTTTCCACCACCCTTTGTATGAAGACCTGCTTCCTGATCTCGCCCCTGAACGGCCTGGCTCTAATTTTAAGATTATGCCCCCTCGTTCTGGACTTTCCCACCAGCGGAAATAGTTTCTCTGTTTCTGCTCTATAAAATCCTTTTTTCAGTTCAAACACCTCAATTAGATCACCACTGAACCTTCTAAACGCCCCAGAAATAGAAGCCAAGTTTATAAGAACATAAGAACATAAGAATTAGGAACAGGAGTAGGCCATCTAGCCCCTCGAGCCTGCTCCGCCACTCAACAATATCATGGCTGATCTGACCGTGGACTCAGCTCCACTTAACCGCCCGCTCCCCATAACCCTTAATTCTCTTATTGGTTAAAAATCTATCTGTGATTTGAATACATTCAATGAGCTAGCCTCAACTGCTTCCCTGGGCAGAGAATTCCACAGATTCACAACCCTCTGGGAGAAGAAATTCCTTCTCGACTCGGTTTTAAATTGGCTCCCCCGTATTTTTAGGCTGTGCCCCCTAGTTCTAGTCTCCCTGACCAGTGGAAACAACCTCTCTGCCTCGATCTTGTCTATCCCCTTCATTATTTTAAATGTTTCTCATCTTCATAGTTTAACCCTTTAAACCCCGCTGTCAACTGTGGCTCAGTGGGCAGCACTCTCGCCTCTGAGTCAGGAGGTTATGCGTTCAATTCCCACTCCAGGGACTTGAGCATAACAATCTAGGCTGACACTCCCAGTGCAGTGCTGAGGGAGTGCTGAACTGTCGGAGATGCCGTTTTTCAGATGAGATGTTAAACCGAGGCCCTGTCTGCCCTCTCAAGTGGACGTAAAAGATCCCATGGCACTATTTCAAAGAAGAGCAGGGGAGTTATCTGGCCTGGCCAATATTTATACCGATCAACATAACAAAAAAAACAGTATATCTGGTCATTATCACAGTGCTATTTGTGGGAGCTTGCTGTGCGCAAGTTGGTTAGCGCATTTCCTACATTACAACAGCGGCAACACTCCAAAAATACTTCATTGGCTGTAAAGTGCTTTGAGACGTTCAGTGGTCGTGAAAGGCGCTATATAAATGCAAGTCTTTCTTTTCTTTCATTCTGGTGAATCTCTACTGTACTGCTTCCAAGGCCAGTATATACTTCCTTTGAACGCAGTATTCAATGTGGGATCTCACCAAGGCTCTGCACAACGGAAGCATCACTTCCTTACTTTTGCATTCCAGCCCGCTTTGAGATACAAGCCAACACTCCATTAGTCTTTTTATTACTTTCTGTACCTGTGCACCAGCTTTTAGTGATTTGCTGACATGGACATCTAACTCTGAGCTCTGCCACAGGTTCTAGTCTCTCACCATTAAGAAAATATTCAGATTTACTGGGCTGGATTTTCGGCTTTGCCGAGGCAGGTTGGGAAAGTTACCGTCCGGGTAACGTCTGCGCTGTGTGGAGAAATCTTTGCCATCTGGGCCCTGCGCCAGGGGGACAGCACAAAGGGAGGCGTTGTACAACTTTCGCGACGCAAAAACGGGAGCGCTCTGAGGAGGCCTTGGGAGGGGAAAAAAAAATCACAAAAACATTCCAAAAACATTGCCCACACCACCACAACACAAATTGCTACAAAAACATAAACGAATGACGCTGGAACTTGCCTTTCTTGCAGTTTATCCTCCTCACCACCACCGGCAGGGCCAGACCATTGTATTTTCCCCGGCGGTCATCGCGGGTGGCGATTCGGGGCGTACGGGTCGGCTGTGAGTCCAAACTCCTGCCAGTGTCAAAACCAGAGGCATTGCACACCCGACGCAGCTCTCCCCGACGGTGCATCTAAACACCGCCGCAAAACCCGACCCGAGGATCGCGCCCGGACGCTAAAGACCTCACCTCCCCATTTCTCACCGCGGAGCGTCAAAACCCGGAGAAACCCGGAGCGCAAACCACCCACAAATCCAGCCCATCGTTCCTAGATCCAAAATAGATGAAGTCACATCTCTCCACATTGAACTCCACTTGGCACAGTTTTTCCGCACTTAGTCTTGCTCCAACCCACACAATTCATTGCACCTACAGTGTAGTCCCATCTGCAAATCTCAACATACATCGCTCTCTTTCTTCATCCAAGTCATTGGTATATATGGCGAAAAGCCCCAGTACAGATCCCTGGGGAACGCCATGGTTTGATCCCACCACTTATCTCTACTTCGTCTCCTGCCTCTCAACCAAATACCAACCCATCTCACATGGTTACCTCCAAATCTGTGCACTTTCATTTTTAATAATTGCTAATAATCTCTTGTGCGAAACCTTGTTGAATACCTTCTGTAAGTTCATATGGACTACATCCATTGACCCACTCTGCCCACCATGCCAGTGACCACCTCAAAAATTGCACAATCCATAATCAATAATCGTTCAAGGGATTGCAGCTAAAACATTTCAAATGATCTGAGGGTAAATGTCGAACGGGCTCTTCCTTGTCACATTCTCTTTCCAATTTTGAACTCTCCTCCCCTGAAGATGCTCAGAACTGGACACAGTCAGCCCAAGTATAAACCAGGCATACAAAGTCTGAGTTCCCAAACTGAGAGAAAGAACTTGCCACTATGGATTACCTCAGCAAGGGCACTGACTGTTCTTTTTGCAGACAAAGACAGCAGCTCATTTATGCACAGCAAGATCGCAGCAGCAGTATACGAGGTGAATGATGGGCTAACCTGATTGGGGTGGTGGTGTTTTAAGGTTTGACCAGGATATTGGAAAAAATTCCTTGGTATCTTTTATGTCCCCCTGAACAGGCAGACACGTGTTTAACGTCTTACCCCAAAGGCAGTGCAGCACTCCCTCAGTACAGCACCAGAGTGTCAGCCATGATTATAGACTCAAGTCGTTTGTACGGACCTCTGTGTCTTATCAATTTTGAGCATTCATTGTTGTGGTTTTCAATTAACTTTCATCCATAGCAAAACGAATATCCGGAATGGATCCTTGATCCCAAATGTTTATTTTGGCCCCAAACATGGTATGACAAGCCAACTCCATTTACAAAAATATAGAATAGAATCATAGAAATTTACAGCACGGAAGGAGGCCATTCAGCCCATCGTGTTTGCGCCGGCTGACCAAGAGCTATCCAGCCTAATCCCACTTTCCAGCTCTTGGTGCGTAGCCCTGTAGGTTACGCCACTTCGAGTGCACATCCAAGTATTTTATAATGTGGTGAGGGTTTCTCCCTCTACCACCCTTTTAGGCGGTGAGTTCCAGACCCCCACCACCCTCTGGGTGAAGAAATTTCCCCTCCAATCCCCTCTAAGCCTCCTACCAATTACTTTAAATCTATGCCCCCTGGTTGTTGACCCCTCTAGTCTATCCAGGCCCCTGATAATTTTATACACCTCAATCAGGTCTACCCTCAGTCTCCTCTGTTCCAAAGAAAACAACCCCAGCCTATCCTGAGACGAAGGGTCATCGACCTAAAACGTTAACTCTGTTTTTCTCTCTCCACAGACGCTGCCTGATCTGCTGAGATTTCCAGCATTCTCTGCTTTTATTTCAAATTCCAGCATCTACAGTATTTTGCTTTTATCCCAGCCTGTCCAATCTTTCCTCATAGCTAAAATTCTCCTGTCCAGGCAACATCCTGGTAAATCCCCTATGTACGAGAGAGGGTTCAATCACATCAGTGAAAAGACACCAAATTCACTGCTCCAGAGTAAAATGTTTATTTAACAGGAATTCAGGATTCGGAATGCCACTAATTTATTTTCTGTCGTCATATCATACCTTGTGGATACAAATAAAGTACCAGTGTAACTATTCTTGCAGTGTTCAGCCACCTTCTATTAATATGAACCGGTGGCATGTCAAACGTGTTTATTACAGGACTGAAAACACAGTAAAATGTCTGCCTGCTGAAGTAATAGGAATTGGCAAGTGTGAGGGGCTCAGTGAGGAGGAATGAATAGAAAGCGTGTAAATAGTAGAGCGTTTGTGCCTTTTCGCATTCGAGATGTTATTTGGTTAACCAGTTCTGACAGAATCTTCATTCGTTGTACGTTACTCATCTGCACTCCAGTTTCATTTCAGAAGAATGTATTTTATCCGCTCAGGGCCATTGTTAATTTCTTCCGTCCACGTCTGAAAACGTGGAACAAGAACTCACCGCTGAATGAATGATGCAGTCCAGCAAAGATAGAAACTGGCATTTTAGCTGCAGGAAGTTTCAGACATTGTGGAGAGGGACGATCGAGTTGGCAATGTACAGCATGTTGGGACTTTGCAATGTGTTGGGAACATGATGGGATTTGCAGCTACACTGTGAATTGGAAATTGTGTTGGGACTGTGCCCTGTGTAGGGAACGTATGGGGAAATGTGTAGCTAATGTGTAGGGAATGTGTAGGGAACGTGGAAACATAGAAACCTACAGCGTAGAAGGAGGCCATTTCGGCCCATCGTGTCCGACAAAGAGCAAGGTGTGTGTTGGGAATGTGCGGGGAATGTGTTTGGGCTGTGTTGGGCTGTGTTGGGAGTGTGCACGGCCTGCCTTTATTGGCCCACTTGCGCCCTGTCCTCTCTCAGTTGAACGTGTACAGCAGATGGTCTGCAGCAGTGCCAGTCGGGGAGGGGGAGGGGAAGGAGAACTTCGATCAGTAATTCGTGCTGTGAATGCTAAGCTTTCAGGGAAGTCAAAGCACATTGTGATTCTACCCCTCCTTCTGGACAGAATGAAAGACAATTAAAGAGACATAATTAGGGTGAGCTATGAATGGTGGATAGAAACGGTGTGTGGAAGAGAAGAAAAGGTAAGTGTTGGTTTTCTGAAGAGAGTAAAAGCAATCTGAAAAGCTGTCTGACACATTTTCAGCAAAACATTTGAGGCTGAGAAGGGGCCTTTTTCAAACAAAACCCACTCCGAGCACTATAGACAAATAAGCAGCTGTCCTGCAGTGAGAGACCTAGATTCAGAGTCATTCAGTTTAAGCGCATTCATTCAGGGAGATTGTTTTGCAAAGGGCATCCCTTGCAACCTTCAGCTTCATCCTCCTCCTCCTAATCATTACTGCCTGAGAAATACACTTAGTGCTGTACCTCCTATGTCTCAAATGTATACCGTGGGAGGGCAGGGACAGCTCAGACTGTCTGACTCTGCCAAACTGTGCCTGGTTCTATGTGGGTGAATTCTCCCTCCCCATACTCCCAGGGGTATCGGCATTGTGCACAGTGTCCCATCTCTGCACCCGGCCCCTGGGGGCACAGCTTCCCACAGAGAGCGCAGGCTCACTGAGTATACCCTGTGCTGCTTATCTTTGACAAAAGGAATATAACAGAATAGTCAGAGACAGTAAATGACCATTTGGGACATCGAATCTCCCTCCTCCACCACCCTAACCTCCCCCATTGAATCTCCCTCCCCCACCAACCTAACACCCTCCCATCGAATCTCCCTCCCCCACCAACCTAACCCCCCCGCCATCGAATCTCCCTCCCCCACCACCCTAACCCCCCCCCCATCGAATCTCTCTCCCCCACCGCCCTAACCCCCCCCCCCATCGAATCTCCCTCCCCCACCACCCTAACCCCCCCCCCCATCGAATCTCTCTCCCCCACCACCCTAACCCCCCCGCCATCGAATCTCCCTCCCCCACCACCCTAACCCCCCCCCCCATCGAATCTCCCTCCCCCACCACCCTAACCCCCCCCCCATCGAATCTCCCTCCCCCACCACCCTAACCCCCCCCCCCATCGAATCTCCCTCCCCCACCACCCTAACCCCCCCCCCCCATCGAATCTCCCTCCCCCACCACCCTAACCCCCCCCCATCGAATCTCCCTCCCCCACCACCCTAACCCCCCCCCCCATCGAATCTCCCTCCCCCACCACCCTAACCCCCCCCCCCATCGAATCTCCCTCCCCCACCACCCTAACCCCCCCCTCCCATCGAATCTCCCTCCCCCACAAACCTAACACCCCCCCATCGAATCTCTCTCCCCCACCGCCCTAACCCCCCCCCCATCGAATCTCTCTCCCCCACTGCCCTAACCCCATCGAATCTCTCTCCCCCACTGTCCTAACCCCATCGAATCTCTCTCCCCTACTGCCCTAACCCCATCGAATCTCGCTCCTCCCCATTGAAGTATCCACCAGCATTTTAATAGAACCCATTTTTTTTTGCCTTCAGGACCCTGCCAGAATACTCAAAGAATGTTTTTTAAATAATTTTTTAGCATTTATTTTCCGCTGACTCCCATTTAATTCCTTTCCTATATCCCTTGGCTTATTTTGCAGTTAACCTAACCTTTTCTTTGCCTTCCTGGTTGAACAACTGCTCTTCTCCTTCGTCCCTCAGTAACATCACTCTCCTCACACTTGGGTCAGCTGAGTACTTTGAGGTTGGACTTTGCTGCAGGGAAGCGTTTCACTAGTGTGTGCACGAGGATTCACGAGGGTGGCATTAAGATAATGGCTTTATCATAGAGGGGGTGCAACAACAGAGAGACTGGGGTTATATGGGCACAAATCGTTGAAGGTGGCAGGGCAGGTTGATAAAGCGGTTAAAAAGCATAAGGTACAGAGTACAAAAGCAAGGAAATTATGATGAATCTATAAAACACTGGTTCGGCCCCAACTGGAGGATTGTGTCCAATTCTGGGCTTCACACTTTAGAAAGGATGTGAAGGCCTTAGAGAGGGTGCAGAAAAAATTTACGAGAGTGGTTCCAGGGATGAGGGACTTCAGTTCTGTGGATAGACTGGAGAAGCTGGGGTTGTTCTCCTTGGAGCAGAGAAGGTTGAGAGGAGATTTGAGAGAGGTGTTCAAAATCATGAGGGGTCTGGACAGAGTAGATAAGAGAGAAACTGTTCCCATTGGTGGAAGGGTCGAGAACCAGAGGACACAGATTTAAGGTGATTGGCAGAAGAACCAAAGGCGACATGAGGGGAAACTTTTTTATGCAGCGAGTGGTTAGGATCTGGAATGCTCTGCCTGAAAGGGTGGTGGAGGCAGATTCAATCGTGGCTTTCAAAAGGGAATTGGATAAGTACCTGAAGGAAATAAATGCTGGGCTATGGGGAAAGGGTGGGAGAGTGGGACTGGCTGAGGTGCTCTTGCAGAGAGCCGGCACGGGCTCAACCGGCCGAATGGCCTCCTTCTGTGCTGTAACCGTTCTCTGATTCTATGAGTGCAACAACTACTAAAGACGAGGAAACAATAATAATAACAGTCACAAAATTAGAGCACACTGATCACATCTTCAGACCAACTCTGACTGAATTGTAAACCCAAGTGTTCAAACTACATCAAACATTTCTGTGAGGGGGGCGGACCTCTGTAAACATCACTGCTCTGCCAGGGATCTCAGTTTTAAAGAAAATCTCAAGCTGGTCTTAAGCTACTGTGAGAAAAATAAAACATTGCAAAGTGCCCAAGGAAATACAATACATCGATAGATTTTTGTTGGGTAAGGGTGTGAAGGGATATGGACCAAAGGTGGGTAAATGGAGTTGAGGCACAGGTACCTGATCAAATTGGATAGAGATGGAGGCTCGAGGGGCTGAATGGCCTATTCCTCTTCCTGTGTTTCAGGTGCTGGAGGGTCTGTTCAGGTGACTCTATGCTGAAGGTGTGTTCTAGTTCGCTGTGTCTCTGCACCCAATGCCCTGCCTCTATAGCTCTTTATCTGAGCGCTGAAAGAAAAACCTGCGTTTATATAGGATTTTTCACGACTTCAGGACGTCCCAAAGCACATTTCAGCCAGTGTAGTCACTGGTGTATTGTAGAAAACACAGCAGACAATTTGCGCACAGCAAGCTCCCACAAACTGCGATATGATAATGACCAGATAACCTGTGTTTGCTGAGTGATGGATTTTGACCAGTGATTATAGGTTTGATGTTGTGTGATGAGGCCAGTGCTGAGGGTGATGTTAATTCAGAGAAATGGAGCAGTACACATGGAACCATTGGGGAGGAAATGGTTCGTGACCCAACAAAACTGTGATTGAATTTGTTGACAGTCCAGCAGGTTTAACTCACCAAGCTCAATTTGTACAATCATTATTTTATTTGTGATATTTGAGCTGCAGGAGAATTTTCTCATATGTTCTTGCTAAACCATCAATAACACTCAACTGACATAAGGTAAATGACAAAAAACGATGACTTGACCTCCTACTGGTTGGCTTAACAAGATAATTATCAACTGGTTTATTAATCTCATTTAATCACATAATTCCTGTCCGACCGCATTGACTTTCTCTGATTCCACAAAAAACTTTTGTTTAGATATAATTTGCATGTCGTGTGGCACAGCCCATCGAAAGTGCTTGCAGATTCGAGCTCGGTCGGTACAGTGATGGGGCCCCCTCTGCAGCCAGGAGCCCTGAGTGATATGATGCTTCTGTTTGACTGCAGTGTCATAGGGGGAAGGTGCAGGATGAAAAGGCCATCTGCCAGTGAGGTCCCTGGGTCTACAAGATCCTGTCACTGGGGAGGCATTGACTGCCAAATCGGAGAGTACGAGAAAGAGATGGGCCTAACTGCAACACAGACTTCTCCCTCAACACATTGACAATGTGAACACGCGAGATGTCTAGACAAAAGGTACAATAGGGTCGGACTCCCAAAGCAACTTCAATAAAAAAATGAAGAGTCTTTAATGTTTTCACCACAATGGACGATAACATTTTCTGTTAATGGCACCTTGCTCTTTGAAAAAAATGGAAAACGCAACCTTCTGTTCGAGAAATCTTTATGTTTTGGATAAATATTACTATTTATCTTCATCCTCTCTCCTGATATTTAGTTTTTGTTAGGTATTCTCGTTGTTTGTCTTTGAGGTTGTCTGAATGAACTCCGTCTCCCTCTCTCTTTTCCCTTTGGTTTGCTTGCATGTAGTAATTAAGTAGCGATCGGTGCACTTTGCACTGAATGTTATGACTGCATTAACTGGCTGGATTTAGCAGCAAAACAGCTTTAAAAGCTTGTCCCTCCCGTGCCTCATAAATCTACAGGCAGACTGACAGGGATGCAGTTTACTTTAGGGAATGAAAGAGGCCGATCACCATCAGGACTAAGAGCAAGATGCCCCTGAGGGCCCTTTTACAGAGAGAGGTCAGTACTTTTATAGGGAGAAATCCCCATCACAATTGAACAGAAAAGAAAACACATTTTTTTTTAATCCATTTTTGTTCTTTTCCTCTGAGATTTTTTTGACTGAGGTCATCACTACGACCGCACACTCTCGGTGTGAGCTGTGTGATTTTTTTATTTTCTTTCAGTTATGAACATAGAGCCAGGAGTAGAACATTCAGCCCCTCGAGACTGTTCCACCATTCAATTAGATCATGCCTGATCTGTATTTTAACTCCTTCTTCCCACATTTTTTCAATTGACCCACAGCCTCAACAGCTTTTTAGGGGAGAGAGTTCCAGATTTCCTCTATCCTTTGTGTGAAGATTTTCTGCTCGACCTCACCCCGAACGCTCTAATTTTAAGGTTGCGCCCCTTGTTATCAAGTCATTATCACATTGCTGTTTGTGGGAGCTTGCTGTGCACAAATTAGCTGACGCGTTTCCCACATTACAACAGTGACTATACTCCAAAAGTACTTCATTGGCTGTAAAGTGCTTTGAGATGTCAGGTGGTCGTGAAAGGCGCTATATAAATCCAAGTCTTTCTTTCTTCTCCTCCTTCCTTCCTTCCTTGCTCTCCCACCAGAAGAAATCATTTCTATCTATTCTTTTTCTTTCTTTTTGCCCTATCAAATCCTTTGATTAGGTCACACCTCAATTAGATCATCCCTTAATCTTCTATAGTCGAGAGAATACAAGCCGAATCTCTGCAACCTGTTTCCCGCCCATCCCAATTTAATTGTTGGCTCTGAACCTTTGGCCAATGCCTCACCTGTGGCACAGGGAGATGGCCTGGTCACGGGTCTTACACCAACGTCAGGAGGTTAATCCGTCTGAGTTAATCAGCCACAGTCGCCTTATAACCACTACTCAACCAGCCCCTCCTGATGACCGAATTCCCATTCATAAACCATGGCAGGGTGCCATTCAGACACCACCATATTGTGCTCGTCATGGTGTAATTGCAGCCTCCCTCCAGTGGGAGGTAGTGCAATCAATGGCAGGGCGCTGTATGAAAATGTCTGTCGGCAGGTTCCATTATATATAAGTTTAGGAATTTATAATTGAAATATAAAAGTAAGAACAAGTAGTAAAACTTTTAAAATAGGGTTCTGCTCCAATAATTCTCGGCTCTCTAACCCCTCGTGGCAACACATGGTCCTGATTCTGTGTACAGTGCCACAGGACTAGTGTTTGAAATAATTCTGGAACAAGTACAGCAGGTCCTGTGGAGGGCTGATCATTTCATTCAAACAGGGAGTATTCTTCAGCATTCGAACAGTTAACTGAAAAAGGAACTGTGTCTCTTAAAACCCATTCAAATTCTTGGTGCTGCTGCCTTTTTCTTGAAAAGAATTTAATAAGCACTTTGAATAATGGGCCCTACTTATACAATCAAGTGAATTATAATATATTCCAGTAATGAATGCTTTCAAGGGGAATGTGCATTTGTTTCAAACGTGAACCTGCTCCGAGGCAGTTAGTGATGCAAAGGAGACCTGAGGGATTGGGAAGGGGATGAGGGCGAAATGCAGAAAAAGGGAATGGGGTCCAAGGAGATAATGACAACATTCTGCAGCCAGGGCTGTGAAATATCATCATCATCATAGGCAGTCCCTCGGAATCAAGGAAGACTTGCTTCCAGTTCTCAGGTGACTGAGCAGTCCATTACTGGAATTACAGTCTCTGTCATAGTGGTTGAAGGAAAGGGTGGGTGGGGAGTCTGGTTTGACGCATGTTCTTTCCGTTGCCTGCGCTTGATTTCTGCATGCTCTCGGCGACGAGACTCGAGGTGCTCAGCGCCCTCCCGGATGCACTTCCTCCACTGAGGACGGTCTCTGGGGGAATGCGCATCCTGTTCACTTTCCAATCGGGAAGCAGGGTTTGTTCTGAGCTGGCCTTGCTGGCTCGTTCCTGGGGTGAGGTGCTTTACATTTGCAGATCTACTTTGAGTGCACTGCTCTGAATCCCGTTTACAATATATCCATCCCCAACTTGTAAATATATAGCCCCTTTAACGTAGCCAAACGTCCCAAGCTTCTTCACAGGAGCGTAATCAGACAGGAATTGGCACCGAACCACATAAGGAGCTATTAGTGCAGATGACCAAAAGCTTGGTCAAAGAGGTAGGTGTAATGTATTTTCTTCATGCGTTCTTTACTTAAGAATTTAAAGCAACACATTGCTATTAAGAACTAGTTGGTTTATTAGCAAATGTTTAACAATCACACTACACATTACCAGTTCATCCGCTCACAACTCAGCAGCTCTACAACTATTTTGTGCAGGAACATGAATACAAGTGCCCCCTGATTAAAGAGGCATCACACTCCAGAAACTTTCAATCAAGTGCCCTTTTTTTTCGAGGGCACCAAAAACGCAAATTAACAATTCAACATAAAGGGAACCTTTGTCAAATCAAATCAAATTAAATCAAATTAAAATTCTGTTCCCGGTTGAAATGATGCACTCCAGTCCCTCCGGCGCCCACCTCTCAACAGCTCTACAAAGCTGTGAGCATACTCACCGGTGCAAACATTACAGTAGGTTTTATGGAGTGACAGAAAGGATGAGAGAGAGGCGGAGAGGTTTAGACAGGGAGTTCCAGAGCTTGGGGCCCAGGCAACTGAAGGCATGGCCACCAATGGTGCAGCGAAGGAAGAAAGGGATGTGCAAGAGGCCAGAATTGGAGGAGCGTAGACATTTCGGAGGGTTGTGGGGCTGGAGAAGGTTACAGAGAGAGGGAGGGGGCGAGGCCAGTGATGGATTTGAACCCAAGGATTAATTCGCGTTGCGCGGCGATTCTCGCGGAGCTCCCCGCGTTGGCAGGGGGAGCGGAACGGTTGTCAGGTGCTCAGTCCCTTGCTCACATGAGTCAAAACTGCGTGCTGCCTGTGTCATGGTGCAGCGGATAACCTGGCCTCAAGGCAACACCTCCTCTCCACGCTCAGTAATCCCAAACTCACCACAGGTCAATGAAGCTGAAGCACTGGCTCGATGCTGTCGGCACTTTGTTCATGCTTGGTGAATGAGGACGAGGACGTGCTCTCTGTCAGGTGATTTGAGAATTCGGATCTCTGCAACAGATAACTCACCTCTCTTAAGCGTCAGACTGACCTCCCAGCCCCGCACTCCTGCACGCATCATGCAGCTATTTCAGAGTTGAGCAACGTCAGAGCAGAAAGCACTTGTATTGAAGGGTGATCAGCTCTGCCCTCCCCAATTCAAGTGGGAAGTGTCTGTTTAGGTTCCCAACCCAGTGGACGCTGCAGTCAGAAAGAGCGGCGACAAAATAAGTGATTTCTGAAGACCTGAATTATCTAACAGCAGCAGCGGAGACCCGGGAATAGCTGTTGCACAAATTCTTAAGCAGCACGATTTAGCCTCCTAATACAGAGACATGTTTATGCAGATTATGCCATTTGCCATCCCCACTGCTCTGTGTTGTACCTCGGGACCAATCACTAATCCCCAAATCACTGTATGCAGCAAGCGTTGACTCTGCTCCAGGCTGCTTGGCAGAGTCAACAGGGAATAGTCTTCAGAAATTAATTCAGGCTTTTTATTGCTGGCAGCGTTGAGGTCTTATTGATTTTTTTGGTAGGAGCTGATTAAATACGGCACTTATTGCTTCAAGGACAAACATTGATATTTACTTGGAAAAAACAGATCTGTTTTGGGTCCAAGTCCTTTTGTTTCTTTTGTCCCTCAACTTCTAAAAGCATGGAAGCCTTTCTGTTGCTTTTTACAGTTTGCATATCAGTGGTGATGTGCCTTTGGCTCAGTGCTACAATTCCCGCCCCTGAGTCAGAAGGTGCAGGCTTTGAAGAAAAAAATTAAAGAAAAACGGAAAGAAAGACTTGCATTTATATAGCGCCTTTCACGCCCACCGGATGCCCCAAAGCGTTTTACAGACAATGAAGTGCTTTTGGAGTGCAGTCATTGCTGTAATGTAGGAAACGCGGCAGCCAAATTGTGCATAGCAAGCTCCCACAAACAGTAATCTGATAATGGCCAGATTTAGTAATGTAAGTTGAGGGATAAATATTGGCTAGGACACCGGGGAGAACTCCCCTACTCTTCTTCGAATAGTGCCATGAGATCTTTTGTGTTCACCTGAGCCTAATCCGAAACACAGTGCCTCTGACAGTGCGGTGCTCCCTCAGTACCACACGAGGAGTGTCAGCCTAAATTTAGTGTTCACTGGAGTGGGACTTGAACCCACAACCTTCTGACTTGAGGCGAGAGTGCTGGCCACTGAGCCAGGGCTGATGGCCTGTAATCGCAGAGTCATGAGCATCAGCTCTCCCTGAGGACCCAGCAAAAAACACACTGGGGCTGGCACTGAAGTGTGACAGGAGTTAAGATCTAGAATACCGATGTAGGCAGATGTGCAGAGAGCATGAAGGAATCCGTTCCCAGCAGTAGCAGGTGGAAATCACTCTACCTGAAGCATTTCTTTGTGTGCAAGTCGACGGGTGACAGTTGGTGGCGATGTGTGTGAGTGTGTGTGTGAGTGTATGAGTGTGTGTGTGTGAGTATGTGAGTGAGTGTGTGAGTATGTGAGTGTGTGTGTGTGTGTGAGTATGTGAGTGTGTGTGTGTGTGTGAGTATGTGAGTGAGTGTGTGAGTATGTGAGTGTGTGTGTGTGTGTGTGAGTATGTGAGTGTGTGTGTGTGTGTGAGTATGTGAGTGACTGTGTGTGTGTGAGTATGTGAGTGTGTGTGTGTGTGTGAGTATGTGAGTGTGTGTGTGTGTGTGAGTATGTGAGTGAGTGTGTGTGTGTGTGAGTATGTGAGTGAGTGTGTGTGTGTGTGAGTATGTGAGTGTGTGTGTGTGTGAGTATGTGAGTGTGTGTGTGTGTGAGTATGTGAGTGAGTGTGTGTGTGTGTGAGTATGTGAGTGTGTGTGTGTGTGTGAGTATGTGAGTGAGTGTGTGTGTGTGTGAGTATGTGAGTGTGTGTGAGTATGTGAGTGTGTGTGTGTGTGTGAGTATGTGAGTGAGTGTGTGTGTGTGTGAGTATGTGAGTGTGTGTGTGTGTGTGTGAGTATGTGAGTGTGTGTGTGTGTGTGTGAGTATGTGAGTGTGTGTGTGTGTGAGTATGTGAGTGTGTGTGTGTGTGTGAGTATGTGAGTGAGTGAGTGTGTGTGTGTGTGTGGGTGTGTGAATGTGTGCCTTGCACTACTCCAAGTCTTTGAACGGAGATTTAAAGTTGCCCTCAGCCCTGGGCTGCTTTCTCCGTGTAATGATAACTCGAGGAGATGCAGACATGGCAATGTCATCAAGCTCCCCCGCAGGCAGCTTGCGAGTGTCCCCATGCGGGATTGAGGTGTTGAATGTTATTCTGTCAGGATAACAGAAGCTCTTCTCGAGTGGAATAGCACCTGACACGAAGCTGACACTGTGGTAAAATGACAGGTTGGGTGTCAAAATGTTGATGGGGAAAGAGCGATAAAGGGAATGGGAAATGTCAAGCGGTGCGCTGGGACCAGGCGCTGCGTGAATCGGGCCGAAGGCACCAAGCCACAGGGCCCGTTATTGTTAAGTATCCGTGCTAACAGCTGCTCCTTCCCAAGGCATTCCCTTTATTTCAAGACTGATGAATAATTAGATCAGAATACACCACGAGCTGTGTGAGTTGGCAGTGAGCTCTTCAGATGCACGGTACTGATGATGTCATTACACGCGACAGTGCGAGCGAGAGCGTGCTCCAGCTGTTGCTGAACATCAGCATCAGACTGGATCATTCCCGGCCCGGTCTGTGCTGATTGGCTGTTCTCAGCCAGCGCTGTGGTGTACAAGCTGCATTTGGCAAAGAAAGACAGAATATGCGCCTTTCACACTTCCCAAAGCGCTTTGCACCTAATGTAGCATTACTTGAAGTGCAGTCACTGTTGTAATGTAGAAAATACCGCAGCCAATTTGTGCACAGCAAGCTCCCACTGTAAAGGATTTGTTTAATGGATTCTTTGCTTAAGAATTCATTGCAACACATGGCTATTAAGAACTAGTTGGTTTATTTAAAAAAGTTTTACAATCACACTACACACTAGGCTCACAACTGCATATCTCACCATGGATGACCTAGACCCAACTGGCTGGGGTTTTATTGAGTCTGGTGAACATCACGTGACTGGCTAAGCCACTCCCAACGCAACAGCTCTGCAAACCTGTGAACGTACTCAGTGCATACATTACATCATCATAGGCGGTCCCTCAAACATTACACCCACAAATAGCAATGTGGTAATGACCAGATAATCTGTTTTTAGGTCTTGGTGGAGGGATAAACATTGAGCACCTGAGAGAGCAAGTGGGGCCTCAGTTTAACGTCTCATCCAAAAAATGGCACTTCCAACAGCACAGCACTCCCTCAGTGCTGTCCCTCCGACAGTGCAGTACTGGGCGCGTTGTCCTACATTTTATGCTCCAGTCCCTGAAGTTGGGTTTGAACCCATAACCTTAGAACTCACGGGCAGTAGCGCTACCACTACGCCACGGCTGACACGTAGTTAGCCGTTGCCCCTCCCACCAGGAAAGGAAACAAATACCTCTGCTAACTCTCCAGCGACCTCTGCTGAAACCTACTGTCATTTTCCGAATGTTCGAGGCGCCGTTTCTCGTTCAGGTGATTGCAGGAAGTGATGTTAGTGCAGCAGCTCGGAGTAAACAACTTGCGTTTATATAGTGCCTTTAACGTAGTAAAACGTCCCACGGTGCTTCACAGGAGCGTTATCAAACAAACGTTTACAACTCGACAAAAGGAGATGTTAGGGCAGGTGACCAAATGTTTGGTCAAAGAGGTACATAGAATTACAGAGCACATAAACAGGCCATTCAGCCCAATTGGGCCATACCAGTGTTTATGCTCCACACCAGCCTCCTCCCACCTCACTTCATCTCACCCCATCACATTATCCTTCTATTCCTTTCTCCCTCATGTACTTATCTCGCTTCCCCTTAATTGGATTTATTGGTGATTATCTTATAATTACGGCCTGTTGTAGGCAGTAAAGAGCAGCTTAAAGGAAGAGAGAGAGGTGGAGCGGCAGCGAACTTTAGGGAGGGAGTTCCAGAGCTTGGGGCCCAGGTAGCTGAAGGCACGGCCACCAATGGTGATGCAAAGGAATTTGGGGATGCACAAGAGGCCAGAATTAAAGGAACACAGAATGTTTAGGATTACCTGTACATTTTACATGACAATGAATGCTGAGGGAATTCTATGTTGAAGTGTCAGTTGTGGCTCAGTGGGCAGCATGCTCACCTGAGTCAGAAGATTGTGCGTTCAAGTCTCTCTCCAGGAACTGGAGCACAAAAAAATCTAGGCTGGCGCTCCGATGTAGTGCTGAGGGAGTGCCATACTGTCGGAGGTGCTGTCTTTCGGATGAGACGTTAAACTGAGGCCCTGTCTGCTCTTTCAGGTGGACATGAAAGATCCCATGGCACTATTTTGAAGAGGAGCAGGGGAGTTATCCCCGATGCCCTGGTCAATATTTATCCCTCAATCAACATAATAAAAACAGATTATCTGGTCATTATCACATTGCTGTTTGTGGGAGCTTGCTGTGCGCAAATTAGCTGTAAAGCGCTTTGAGACGTCCGGTGGTTGTGAAAGGTGCTATATAAATGCAAGTCTTTTTTAAACTGGAGATCCCCTGTTCTGTATTCAGCTGAAGGTGATTACCTCAGCATTAAACTGCCTGCAGGGTTCATTCTCAACAACAGCACACGCGGTTACTTTTGACTTGTGACAATCCAGCTGCTTCTGGGAATAGAGGATCCATTGGGAGAGACGGCCACTTCCTGTCAATCACCTCTGCCAGAAAGATCGATGAATCTCTTCGATAACAAGATGACAAGCCTGGTCATTCTTTGTGAAAGGAGAATAATGGCAAGGAAGCAGTTTGTGGGCAATAAATAACCTGCTGCTGATGACTAGAGATATAACATTTAAAAATAAAGCTGAGAAGGACCGGCAAAGAAAGAAAAAAACTAAAGAATTTGCAAATATATCACGCCTTTCATGACCTCAGGAGATTCCAACAGGGTACGGTAGCATAGATTTTTTTTATTGATTCACGGGCTGTGGGCGTCACAGGCAAGGCCCGCATTTAGTGCCCATCCCTCAGTAACCTTGAGAAGGTGGTGGTGAGCCGTCATTTCAGGGGCAGTTAAAAGTCAAGCATATTGCTGTGGGTCTGGAGTCACATATAGGCCAGACCGGATAACGCGGGAGATTTCCCTCCCTAAAGGGCATTAGTGAACCAGATGGGTTTCTACGACAATCCGGTAGTTTCATGGTCACTATTACTAATACTAGCTTTTTATTCCAGATTTATTTTTTAAATTAATTGAATTTGAATTCTCCAGCTACCGTGGTGGGATTTGAGAGGGTCGTGAATCTGTGGAATTCTCTGCCCCAGAAAGGTGGGTAGGCTGGGTCATTGAATATATTTAAGGCGGAGATAGGCAGATTTTTGAGCGATAAGGCAGTAAAGGGTTATGGGGAGCGGGTGGGGAAGTGGAGCTGAGTCCATGATCAGATCAGCCATGATCTTATTGAATGGCGGAGCAGGCTTGAGGGGCCGAATGGCCTACTCCTGCTCCTATTTCTTATGTTCTTATGTTCACATTCCACCCAGACCAGCCACAGTGCAGGTCACTGAGCAATTCAGAGTGGTGCTGGGAACTCCTACATCCGTTGGTTACAGATTACTTGCTCACCCTTGGGAGTGAGCCTTAGCTCTATGGGAATAACTGGTCCTGCTCCCATTGTCAGCTTGTCAGCATTAGGAGAGTTTTGTGAATATCACAATCAGGCAACCAACAATCTCTGTATACCCAGGTGGTTTGTGGAGCAGGCCTGTCAGTAAAGCAAGTGTTGCTCACCCCTAGTTCACCAATTTTACACATAAAATGGTGATTGTTACAAATAGTGGGCCGAAGATTAAATTACCAGGATTGAGAACAGTGATTCATTCAACAACGCTGTGACGGCTACAGTTCTCTGTACAGCAACAGCTAGTTCCTGGAGTTACAGGTACAGACAAGCAAAGATATGGCAGCAGTCCTCTTGCGGGAGACAGAGAGTGAGGTTTTTGGCTGAATCACGCATTGCACAATCCTGCCAAATTTAACTTAAGGCGTCTCATGTACGATACCCTCAGAAGATTAAGGGAGGATCTAAATGAGGTGTCTGATTATTGAAGGAGATGATAGGGTAGATAGAGTGAAATTATTTCCTCTGGTAGGCGAGTCCACAACTCTTAAAATTAGAGCCAGGCCGTTCAGGGGTGATGTCAGGAAGCACCTCTTCACACAAAGGGCAGTGGGAATCTGGAACTCTCGCCCCCTGAAAAGCTGTTGAGGCCGGGGGTCAATTGCTTAATTCAAAACTGAGATTAATAGATTTTTGTTCGGCGAAGGTATTAAGGGATACAGAACCAGAGCGGGTAGATACAGTTAAAATACAAACCAGACACGATCTAATTGAATAAGGGAACAGGGTCGAGGGGCTGACTGGCCTCCTCCTGTTTCTATGTTTACATGTTCCTAAATCGTGCTGGAGCTGTGTGCTCCTGTACCTTACCCTGCTGTTGTGCCTTTGTGAGCACCTATTGAATATACTCCAGTGGGCCGGCATTGGATCAAGTGAATGCTTTATTCTCATCCTGTCAGGCCCACATTCCTTGCCATGGTTAACGTTACACTCTTTTCCTGATAATCCAAAGTTATTTTTTGAGCTAAAAAGCTTCAATTTCTCAATAATGTGAACTAAGTAACGTGCATAGCACAACAAAGAGAGAATGTAGTGCTTAAAAAATTAAATTACATAAAAATTACATTGAATTTGCAGGCCATTCGGCTCAACGGGTCCGTGCCAGTATTTATGCTCCACACGCGCTTCCCCCCTCTCCATCTCATCCTATCAGCATTCCCTTCCATCCCTTTCTCCCTCATGTGTTTATCGAGTTTCCCCTTAAATGCATCTAAGCTATTCATCTCAACCCCTCCCTGTGGTAGTGAGTTCCTCATTCTCACCACTCTCTGGGTAAAAACTAAATGACTTTGTGTTAAGAGAAGTAGAATGTATTCCGAGACGAAACGTTACCCGTTTGGGATAAAGGCCCAATTTGGGAAATGGCAGAAAACCGATCATTGACGTAACTGGTAAGTCAGCATGTGGAAGGGCTAGAAACATAGAAAATAGGTGCAGGAGTAGGCCATTCGGCCCTTCGAGCCTGCACCAACATTTAATATGATCATGGCTGAACATGCAACGTCAGTACCCCATCCCTGCTTTTTCTCCATACCCCTTGATCCCTTTAGCCGTGAGGGCCATATCTAACTCCCTCTTGAATATATCTAACGAACTGGCCTCAACAACTTTCTGTGGTAGAGAATTCCAAAGGTTCAGAATTCTCTGAGTGAAGAAGTTTCTCCTCATCTCAGTCCTAAATGGCTTACCCCTTATCCTTAGACTGTGACCCCTGGTTCTGGACTTCTACAACATCGGGAACTTTCTTCCTGCATTTAACCTGTCCAGTCCCGTCAGAATTTTATATGTTTCTATGAGATCCCCTCTCATTCTTCTAAACTCCAGTGAATACAGGCCCAGTCGATCCAGTCTCTACTCATATGTCAGTCCTGGCATCCCAGGAATCAGTCTGGTGAACCTTCGCTGCACTCCCTCAATAGCAAGAACGTCCTTTCTCAGATTAGGAGACCAAAACCGAACACAATATTCAAGGGAAATGAGCAACTCATCTTCCGCCAAGTCAGAGAACATCCCCATCCCCCCTCCCCCCCCCACCTCACCCTACCCCACCCTGCCCCTGCTTCCTCCAACCCAGAGGAAATTCACCACCAAATCCTCTCTGTTGTGGTTGCAGTTTTGGAGCAGTGGTTATTTTGGAGGGTGGGTGCTGCCACTGATATCAGTGGTCAGGGTGCTCCATTCAGTTAATGTGTGAGAACTCCCACAGTGAACACTTCAATCCCTGCAGTGTGCATGGCTGTAAGCGGCAGCACGGTACACTCCACAAGAACAGGCTAGCAGTTTACAGACTCCTCTGCTGATGCCTCTCCTTTCTCTGGACATGGAACAGCCAGCCCTGGAGTCTGACATCTCAGCACAATGGCCTGGAGTGGTGGCCGGTTATTTAGCATTGAGTCACCCTGGAATTTGCCTCCTCTTTAAGCAGCTCATCGTCATGCTGGATTACGCTGCTCTTTAACATCTCACACTTGAGTCTAAATCTCTGAATGCGGGACAAAGATCTCTCTTTCATGGTGAAGGTTCTCAAGCACAATTAGTTCAGGACTCAGTCTCCCTCTCTCAGTCTCTCTGCCCCCGCTGCACCCCCAGCTTGTGCTGGGCATATATCCAAAGTACAGTTGAGAGATTGGCGACATGAAAAAAAAACTAAATTCTCGCCGTTTTAAATATAATTTTTAAATTTACTTTTTAAAAAGTTGAATGGCTGCAGTAACGCCCAGCCCCATGCCCTGTGCTGCTCCCTCAGTTATTGGAGGCTCAAAGGGTTTTCTCGGTGTTTTGCTGCTGTCTGTGAGACCCAGTTGAGAGATGTGCCTTCTCCGTTCTCCCTCTGTACACAGAGCAGCCTTTGTGGATGGAACGATTCCGGCTGGACTGTGGGAAGAGGTCCTTTGTTGTGACGATTCGGGCGGTTGCAATGCTGCGATGCTGATTCGCCCCCCCGTCGAGCTCTCATGGTATTGTGAAACTGATCATGTTTACTGCTGGTTCTATTCCAGATTATGGAATTAAATTATTTGCTGATTGTACATTTTTTCATGCTGTCGGTGGAAGCTGTGCCTTGGTGGCAAACAGGGAAAAAGTTGTGTTTTCAAAATAAATAACTGATTTTAAAAAAGCAAAAGAAAGACTTGCATTTATATACGCCTTTCACAACCACCGAATGTTTCAAAACAATTTACAGGCAATGAAATACTTCTGGAGTGTAGTCACTGTTGTAATGTGGGATACACGGCAGCCGATTTGCGCACAGCAAGCTCCCACACACAGCGATCGAATAATGACCAGATAATCTGTTTTGTTATGTTGATTGAGGGATAAATATTGGCCAGGACATCGGGAATAACTCCCCTGCTCTTCTTCAAAATAGTGCCATGGAATCTTTTACGTCCACCTGAGAGTGCAGACGGGGCCTTTGTTTAATATCTCTTCCAAAAGACGGCACCCCCGACAGTGCAGAGCTCCCTCAGTACTGTCCCTCCAACAGTGCAGCACTCCCTCAGTACTGCCCCTTCAACAGTGCGGCCGTCCCTCAGTACTGCCCCTTCAACAGTGCAGCACTCCCTCAGTACTGCCCCTCCAACAGTGCAGCACTCCCTCAGTACTGCCCCTTCAACAGTGCGGCCGTCCCTCAGTACTGACCCTCCGACAGTGCGGCGCTTGCTTAATACTGACCCTCTGACAGTGCAGCACTCCCTCAGTGCTACCCCTCCCTCAGTGCGGCCATCCCTCAGTACTGACCCTCCGACAGTGCGGCGCTCGCTTAATACTGACCCTCTGACAGTGCAGCACTGCCTTGGTACTGCCCCTCCAACAGTGCAGCACTCCCTCAATGCTACCCCTCCCTCAGTGCGGCCGTCCCTCAGTACTGACCCTCCGACAGTGCGGCGCTCGCTTAATACTGACCCTCTGACAGTGCAGCACTGCCTTGGTACTGCCCCTCCAACAGTGCAGCACTACCTCAGTACTGCCCCACCGACAATGCGGCGCTCCCTCAGTACTGCCTCTGCGACAGTGTTGCGCTCCCTTCGCACTGCACTGGAGCATCAGCCTAGATTTATGTGCTCCAGTCCCTGGTGTGGGACCTGAATCTACAACCTTCTGACTCAGAGGCGAGAGTGCCGCCCACTGAGCCACAGCTGACAGTCATTTTGATTATTTTAGAAGATTATTTAAGTCTTCAAATGCCCGCCTTTGTGGATCCAACACTGAGTCACCAGGGATAAGGGCATTGATTTGCCGATCAATGCAGCAATGCCTAACAGAGTGGAAGTGAGCACAGGGCTTTGTCTCTCTTGCCTCGGGCCTGAGGGCTGCTTTCTCTCTCACACTCCCCCTTTTTACCCCATTGCAAAGCGACCTTGCTTCGGACCGTGAATTGCATTGGAAATAATCGCCAGGCTGAAAGGTGCCCTACGGTCTTTCACAAAACACTCCTTTTAACGCAAATGTGTGCTTTGTTACATTGCTAAAGAACCATCGGAAAACAGCAACAACACCCCACATTCCGGTCAGTGAGACCCGCCCATCACAGGCCAACCGCACGTTCCACAGCTGGCCACGTTCATCGTCGCCGATTGGAACATTTCCTTTTCCCCCCAAATATGTGTTCCTTCCTTCTGAGAACTAAAGTTGTCCTTCACATAACAACCGTACAACCATAATGCAAGTCAGGCTGTTCCCAGAACCAGTCTCAATCCCAGAGCAGGAACACTGCTCCCAATCCCAGAGCAGGAGCACTACTCCCACACCCAAAACATGAACACAGCCTGCTCCCACTGCCAGAACAGGAACTCTGCCTGCTCCCACTCCCAGAACAGGAACATTGCTCCCAATTCCATTTCAGGAATATCACCTGCTCCCAATCCCAGAGCAGGAACTCTGCCTGCTCCCACTCCCAGAACAGGAACTCTGCCTGTTCCCATTCCCTGAATAGGAACTCTGCCTGCTCCCAATCCCCGAATAGGAACACTGCACCCAATCCCCGAACAGGAACACAGCCTGCTCCCACTCCCCTCTGCCCTCTCCCTCTCAGCCCTCTCCCCTCTGCCCCCTCCCTCTCAGCCCTCTCCCCTCTGTCCTCTCGCTCTCCGCCCCCTCCCTCTCAGTTCTCTCCCCTCTGTCCTCTCGCTCTCCGCCCTCTCCCCCTCAGCCCTCTCCCCCTCAGCCCTCTCCCTCTCAGCCTGCTCCCTCTCTGCTCTCTGCTCTCTCCCTCTTAGCCCTCTCCCACTCAGCCCTCTCCGCCCTCTCCCTCTCAGCCCTCTCCGCCCTCTCCCTCTCAGCCCTCTCCCCTCTGCCCTCTCCCTCTCAGCCCTCTCCCTCTCAGCCCTCTCCCTCTCAGCCCTCTCCCTCTCCGCCCTCTCAGCCCTCTCCCCTCTGCCCTCTCCCTCTCAGCCCTCTCCCCTCTGCCCTCTCTATCTCAGCCCTCTCCCTCTCAGCCCTCTCCTCTCTGCTCTCTCCCTCTCCCCTCTGTCCTCTCGCTCTCCGCCCCCTCCCTCTCAGTCCTCTCCCCTCTGTCCTCTCGCTCTCCGCCCTCTCCCCCTCAGCCCTCTCCCCCTCAGCCCTCTCCCTCTCAGCCCGCTCCCTCTCTGCTCGCTGCTCTCTCCCTCTTAGCCCTCTCCCTCTCAGCCCTCTCCGCCCTCTCCCTCTCAGCCCTCTCCCCTCTCAGCCCTCTCCGCCCTCTCCCCTCTGCCCTCTCCCTCTCAGCCCTCTCCCTCTCAGCCCTCGCCCTCTCAGCCCTCTCCCCTCTGCCCTCTCCCTCTCAGCCCTCTCCCCTCTGCCCTCTCCCTCTCATCCTCTCCCTCTCAGCCCTCTCCTCTCTGCTCTCTCCCTCTCCCCTCTGCCCTCTCCCCCTCTGCCCTCTCCCCCTCTGCCCTCTCCCTCTCAGCCCTCTCCCCTCTGCCCTCTCCCTCTCAGCCCTCTCCTCTCTGCCCTCTCCCTCTCCCCTCTGCCCTCTGCCCTCTCCCCCTCTGCCCTCTCCCTCTCAGCCCTCTGCCCTCTGCCCTCTCCTTCTCAGCCCTCTCCTTCTCAGCCCTCTCCCCTCTGCCCTCTCCCTTTCAGCCCTCTCGCTTTCAGCCCTCTCCCTCTCTGCTCTCTCCCTCTCTGCTCTCTCCCTCTCTGCTCTCTCCCTCTCAGCCCTCTCCCTCTCAGCCCTCTCCCTCTCAGCCCTCCCTCTCTGCCCTCTCCTTCTCAGCCCTCTCCAAGTACTGGGTGAGCTGCTGAATAGAGGTATGTTACAGCCCAATGTTAGCAGCGGAACTGAGTATAAGTGATGTTGGGTGATGAATAGTCAGTGTAGGAGTGGAACCACACTGGTTAAGTTTCTCATGTGTCATTTCAACAAGAGCCATTGGTTGTTAAATAACGTTATTTGAATATATTTGTGATATCACTGCAAAGGTGTCAAAAGTGTGTTTGTGCAGAACTTAGATCCACAATTCACGGTGATGCAAAATAATTCTCTTGGAAAGGGGAGAATAAAAAAGCTCTGAGTAGCAGAGCACGGGGCATGTGAGAGACAGAATTCATGTTAATATGTACACATCAGGCACTTTAAACTGGAGAAGATGGATGAGCCGGGCTTGTAATGAATCAGTGATCCCCTGATCTAGTTGCAAATTTAGCTGACTAGTCACTTTCTCTCTTACAATCTCCACTTCAATAAATTGACAGATTGGTCACACGTCACTTTCAGCCGCCTCATCCAAGGAATTAGCAACTATCCTGTGACAGGGACTGTGGTTCCCGTATTGAACTGTTCAGCCACCTAAGGACGCATGTTAAGAGTGGAAGCAAGTCTTCCTCCATGCCGAGGGACTGCCTATGATGATGGTGGGTGACAAAAAGTGTCGTGAATCAGCTGTATTTAGCGGCACTTCTGTATATTTCTATCTCTGGCTCTCTATTCCATTCTATCGCCTTACTTTAACTGAGTAAGGGTCTCCGTTTTTCCCAATACTTTGCTCTCTGTTTTCTTCCCTTCCTCTGTTGAAGGAGTTGGAGGGTCCTTGCTGACCGCTTCCCTTCACCCAGCCTTCAGACTGAGCTGCTCTTCCTTAATCGGCGATTGATCCTGAAAACGACAAAGGTCACGTCATCCTTCTTGGGAATAGCTGATGATGTTTGACACATGTTCGCATTACACAGTGGACCCGCTGAATGGCTCACATCCATCAACCAGCACCTTAGGGCAGGACCTTCATCACAGCCTCCTCTCCTTCTCCGCATCAGTTATAAACAAGTCAAAATATCATAAATACAGTGAATTTGCATTGATAATGTCAAACTTTAGCCTCTGTTTCACTGGACCCTTATTAGTCCCGACAATCGTTCCGAACAAACCTGGTACAGCATTGCAGATGTCAACTTCAGGATAAAGCCAATCGCAGGTTATACAGCCCGACCAGTCTGATCCCAGCAACTGTAGAGTGCAAAGTGCAGTTGGTAACACGTGCATCACACTGCCTCCTGAAACCCCACTGCTGGCTGGGAGGGACCCCGCAAAGGTCGGCTCAATCAGATGCTGTGTGAATAGTCAGAGTCTGGGCTTTAAAAAATTCCGTGGTATGTTTAGCAACTGTCCAGGTCTCACAGACTCCCTGAGTGCGTGCCTCACCTGCGGTGCACTGGAGTTATACTGCACATGATGCCAAGTCCAATCAGTGTCAACCAGTCTTCCCAAGGCTCTCGCATCATATGGTTTCAATGTGCTTCAGAACTGAGCCAGGACCTGACTCAAGATTTGTCTTGTTTGTGCATTAGTGAAATAGTGTCACTAACGCAAGAAAGGACAGTGTGTTTATACAGCACCTTCTGCAACTTCAGGAGGCCCCAAAGAGATTCACAGCCAATGAAGTGCTTTTGGAGTGTAGTCACTGTTGTAATGTGGAAAATGGGCAGCCAATTTACGCACAGCAAGCTCCCACAAACAGCAGTGTGATAATGACCAGATAATTGTTTTATTAGTGATGTTGGTTGGGGCATAAATATTGGCCCAGGGCACCAGGGAAGACTCCCCTGCTCTTCTTCCATTTGTGACACGGGGTCTCTCGTATCCAGCTGAGAGGGAAGATGAGGCCTCTTCCAAAAGACAGCACTTCTGACAGTGTAGCACTCCCTCAGTACTTCACTGGAGTGTCAGCAAATCTCAAAGATGGGGCCAAACTAAACCCAAAGCCTTCAGTCTGTGTCCAAGCAGACAGTGTCCAAGCACTGGGAGGTTAGTGTGGCTGGGCGAGAGTACTGCCCGCTGAGCCACGGCTGGCATTTCCATCCTAATTGAAATCTAATACTCGATCCCCGTGTGACAGGTTTTTATTACAGTGACAGTGTCCAAGCACTGGGAGGTTAGTATGGCTGGGCTTTAAGACATAGTTAAGCTCCCTCTGCCCAATCAACAGACCCCAATTTAAACCCTCGCGCAAGGCCATCTCTGGCACCTCACACCAAACGGTTACTGGAATGGGCTGGATGTGGCTTAGTTGAGCTCTGCCTGCTCACGTCTGGATGTGGATCACCCTCCGAAGTTTAGGATGCTTTGAGCTGCCAGAAAGAACAGGCTTTCACCGCTTGGCACATCGTTGCTGACCTCATCATCTTCACACATAGTTAAGTAACTCACAGCATGCAGTGTGAGGTCGTTCAGGTCACTTTTTGTCTAATCTAAATATTTGTCTTGTAGAAAGCTTCAGCCTGTGGTTGCGGTGACTGTTGGGTTGATTGATGGGATGTTTTAGTTGCCGTTTCCAGGTGTGAGCTGAACAGCTGGCGATATGGTGGGGACTTGAGCCGGCACCATTCTGATTGACAGAGTGTGATGAATTAAGCGTGTTATTTATTTGACTATTTCTCTGTAAAGTTAGCTCACCCATACCCATCCGATACCCGGCGCTGCGTGATGGTACAACTCATTGTTATTAATTAAATAATAGAGAAATCTGGTTTCTAATTAAGGTCATTTGCATATACAGTCCCTAAAGGCATAACAATTAAATTCTTCAAGTTTCATAATTACAAAAATTTGCAGATTTCTGAGTTAAAGGGGAATGTCTGCTTTCTAATTAATGCAAATCAGCTGTAATCAACATAATTCATTCTATGTTATCCCTTATAGCTAAACAATTATATTTGCCAAGGTTTGCAAACATACAATGTGTCGTACATCCTTTGACTTTCAAATGAAGTCCATCTGAATTAACCTAATTTAAATATACAAAGAGAATTTATTAGCATAATACTCGAATACATCAAACCAAAAGTACCAGTGATTATATTGTTTTAAGCCACACAAATTAGAATTAGGAGTTTTCTGA